>NC_142577.1:1551944-1853333 GCF_041283825.1 Pyrus communis | reverse complement strand
CAATGTTAAAAACCACACTAAACACAAACAAACATATAAATAGCAATTAAACATACTAAACATGGCAGAATGTATCTAACAAAGAGAAGAGTTTAGAGATGCAAATCTGGTTATGGAGTGTTCGTTCCATCTTCTCCTTGGTGATTTCAGTGAGGCTTGGATCTTTGTGATTCCACAGGCTTACTCTTGAACTGCGCTGCTCCCATCGTTGATTTTCCTTTGTGCTACTCTTGAACTGGGCAGCAGGCTTCCTTTGGTCTCCCCCGAAGGTCTGAGCTTCCTCCTCTTATCTGTTTCTTTGTTCAATCTCTCCAATTCGTATTGAAGAGGGTTAGAGGATAGCTCAGCAAAGCTAGGTAAGCAACCAGGGAATAGAGTCTAGATAGACTCCAAGTGCCGGCTGATTGCTTCTTTCACTTTGCCATGCAAGTAATATCAAGGACAAAGGAAAAGACAGGGAAAGAGCATGATATGAGATACCTTTGCTTTTGCCCTTTATGATATGAGATACCTTTGCTTTTGAAGAAGCGGTGAATGAATCAGCACATGTATTTGTGGTGTTGTTTCCTCCTGGGTCATCTGTACTCCAGGCATCTGGTATCATCTTTGGGGAAGAAGAAAGAATGGAGTATTTCGAAAGGCTTTGCTGGGAGTGCGCCCTCAGAGGTGAGGAAGAGTTGGGCATTTTCTTCAGTTCTGTCTTGCCATAAAAGATGAAGGTCGACATATATAGGGAATTCAATAGCAAGTGGTGATACTGTTCTTTTACCGTTGTCGACAAACATTTTGATCCCGCAAATCCGGCTTTTTGGAATAGTGACGACTCTTCGATCTTTGAAGACGCCTCTTCGATAAAGCTGCACGCGTTTTCTGAAAAGCAGATAAAGCCTCGCCGAACTTTGCGCTTGTCGGCTAAAGATGTGTAGTTGCGATGATGGCCTCCACGTGTTGAACGCGTTTTCTGAAAAGCAGATAAAGCGTCGCCGAACTTTGCGCTTGTCTTCCGGCTTTTTGAATCGGTGGACGCGTTGCCTTGGCTTTTTATAGAGCTATCGATCACCGCCAACTTACACACTCTGAAGATTTGCCATTCTTGAAACTCGTCTCCGGCCCTTTGAAAATCTACTCCGTCCACCCCTTCTCTTTTAACTTCGTGAACAATGGCTAGCTCATCCAACCCATCGAACCTTTGCTTAGATTTGAGTCTAAGCAGTGATCCGGTCGCGTCTCGTCAGGGTAAGGTATGGTGCCCGTCTTTCTTATCTTCCCATGGCCCTCTTACAGATGAGGACTCTGTGATGACGGATCCCACAACGGCTACGATAGTGGCTCGGAACCTCCTCACTCCCAAAGACAGTCAGCTGCTTTCAGGACGGTCCGATGAGTTGGTCGTTCAAGAATCCCTGGCTCTGAGTGTTCAGTGCGCTGGCTCTGTGTCCAACATAGGCCAACGCCTTCTTGCTCGCTCCCGTCAGGTTGAATCCTTGATGGCAGAGGTGGAGAGTCTTAAACAGGAGATCAAACAACTTAAGTACGAGAACCGAAGTTTGCACGTGCTTGCCAACAATTATTCAACAGGCATGAAGAGGAAGCTTGATGAGCTTGATGACCGTCAACGGTTTGCAGCTTTCTTCCAGAGGCACCTTTTTCCTGGGTTATCCAGCGTTCCACCAAGGCTTGGGGCCTTGAATGATCTATCTTCGGTGCCTCCCGCTCCTATGCCTCTCGCTCCGATGCCTTCTGCTCCGATGCCTCCTGCTCTGATGCCTCTTGCTCCGAGAGTGTTACCACGTAGTGGGGCCTCACGTACACAACCTTTGTAAAGGCTCCATCTTTCTGCCATGTTTAGATACAATTGTAATTTATCGAAAAAATCAATGAACAAGCAAAAGTTTTATTTACTGTATTGGGTTGCCTCCCAAGTAGCGCTTGCTTTAACGTCGTACAGCCGGACGATGCTCCCTTGAAGGTTTATGGAACCCCACGGCATGGAGGGGTGCAAATACAATCTGTCTGACGAACCACTTCATGCTTTGGGTCCTTGAATGGAATGGGATAATGATCCTTTCTTTTTGTCGTGTTTTGCTTTTCTACATCAACACGAATTCTCCCACGACGTTGAATTCGATTAGGTACCTGCACCACACGAGGTAACAACCTATTAGTTGAAATGGGAATCGAATTTGGAATAGGTGGCTTACCTTTGTACGGCAAAGAAGTGGTAGCACAATGGACGGATGCACAAGGGTTGTTCATGGCCAATCGTGGTGCTTTCAAGGTTGGAGCCGTGCATTCCTTGTGCTCTACTCCAAGTTCCTTCTCGGTGGTAGTTCGAGAAACATCCTTCTTGATTTTTGTTGAATACTCCGTCCCTATGTGTTCAATTACATTAATGGCATAACAAGAACGAACATCATTAGTATTCTCAATCGATTCAGGAATCTTAAAGTTAATCATATCATCACCAAAGGTCATAGTGACTGCTCCCTTGGCCACATCAATCTTGGTTTGAGTTGTTTTCATGAAAGGTCGTCCAAGTAAGAGTGGTGATGATGGAGAGTGTGCCAAATCTTCCATGTCTAGGACGTAGAAATCAGCCGGAAAAATTAAATGGTTCACCTGCACAAGCACATCTTCCAAAACTCCTTTTGGATACGCGTTAGAACGATCGGCCAATTGTATAATTACACCATCTTGTTTTAATTCACCCAAATTCATAGATGCATAAATAGAATAAGGCATGACATTTATGGATGCACCTAAATCAAGCATGGCATGTTCAAAACGATTATGTCCAATCACACAAGGAATCGTGAAACTACCGGGGTCTTTGCACTTGGTAGGCAGTTTACGTTGCAAAACAGCGGACACATTCTCGCTTACCTTCACTACCTCTTTGTTTGCCCTTCTTCTCTTTGTATTGCATAGGTCCTTGAGGAATTTAGCATACTTTGGAACCTGTTTGATTGCATCGAGAAGCGGTATGTTCACTTGCACCTTCCGGAACGTTTCAAGAATGTCCTTCTCGCTTTCTTCCTTTTTTTCTTGCATGAACCTGCGAGGAAAAGGTACATTGGGCAGATTAGGATGTGAAGTACATGAATTTGAACTTAAATTACCTGATTTGGCCGAGTTAGGGTGATTGGGGGCCTGCGGCATTGGGTTTTTCACCCTTGCCGTGGGTGAGCTAGACACTTCCTCAGGTTGTGTCGTCTCTTCATCTACTTTCTGGGCAGATTTGGGATTGTTTGGCTCGGTCCCAACTTCTTTTCCACCCCTTAGGGTGATGGCCTTGGCGGATTCGAATCCTCCCTTTGGATTGACTGTGGTTGAGCTAGGAAGCTTTCCTTGCTCTCTAATCTGTCCAAGGAACTCAGAAATCTGCCCTATTTGTTTCTTCATATCCATCATCTCCTTCTCGTTATTTGCTATCCGGTTGTTTTGATTTTGCAACCCCTGCGAAATAGAGGTTAGTAATTGCATAGCTTGATCACTTTCCAAGGACGTACCTGAATGAGATGATGCCGAAGGTTGTTGGGGTTGTTGGGGTGCATACGGCTTGGAATAAAAACCAGGGGGGTTTGGCCTAAATCCTCCTTGTTGGGCAGCTTGTTGTGGCTCCCTCCATTTGAAGTTTGGATGGTCCCTCCATCCGGCATTGTAAGTGTTCGAGTATGGGTTGTTTTGATTTTGTCCTTGGAAACCAATTGCATTGGCAGATTCCCACCCACCATTCTCGATTAGTTGAGGGCACTTGTCAGATGGATGCCCTTGAATTGAGCACACGCCACAAACTTGGTGTTCTTGTGCTTTTGGACCAATCACAACCTGAGAAACAAGAGAAGTAAGATTAGCAAGTTGTGATTGAATTTCAGAAATAGCACTCACCTCATTTACACTTTGTTGCCGTGGGGCTTCCCTTTGGCCCACTCCTTCATATTGTTGAGCGTTGAGCGCTCGGTTGGCTATGAGAATCTTGGCATCCCTTGGTGTTTTGTCCACCAATGCTCCTCCCGCTGATGCATCAAGCATTTGACGTTCGATAGGAAGGAGGCCCTCATAGAAATATTGAAGGAGAAGTTCCTCCTTCATTTGATGTTGAGGACATGAAGCTACAAGGCCCTTGAAGCGCTCATAATAAGCCGGGAATGTCTCACCATGATTCTGTTGAATACCACTAATTTTCTTCCGTAAGAGAATCACTCTCGAAGTAGGGAAGAATTTCTCCAAGAAAGCACGCTTCATACTCTCCCACGAAGTCACAGTTTCCGGGGCTAGTTCGTAGAGCCAATCTTTGGCCTTGTCCATAAGTGAAAATGGAAAGGCCTTCATCTTCAATATACTCTCGTCCACAGTGACGGGGGTCATGCTCGAACAAACCACCTCGAACTCCTTCAAGTGTTTGTTGGGGTCTTCCATAGACAAGCCATGGAACTTCGGAATATGGTGTAACAAACTGGATTTGAGTTCAAACACCTCAGTCTTCCCCTCTGCAGCCGTGGGGTATTGGATACAAAGAGGCAATGCATTATCCAAACCCGAGGCCGAAAGCTCCTTGATGGTTCTATTATCTCCTGCCATGGCTTGTTCTTCTTCAAAAATCTGATCCGTGGGCTTTTCTTCTACACCTACTTCTTCTTCTTCAAGCCCAGGTTGTGGTGGAGGTTGTGGTGGCTCTTGTTGACTCCTCTTTCTCCTCAAAGTGCGTTCAAAATCACCGTCAAAGTCGGAGATGTTCTCTATAATAGGCCGAGAGCTACGAGTCATACACAGTACCTGAAAAACAAGAAAACAAACAAACTAAGAATCTGAAATAAGAATGCACGAAAAACAAAAAAAAATAAAAATAAAGACAAGGGACTAGCAAAGTTGCTAATCCCCGGCAACGGCGCCAAAATTTGATGCGAGAATTACTTGACACTCAAATTAAACCCTCGTTTGACAATTGTAGTAGAATGGATAAGTGAGGGATCGTTCTAGACCGGGGATTAGGAGGGCTTGCTAAAACCTTCTAAATTGACTTAAAAGCATAAACACAAGTTTAAAACACTAATTAATGCGAAGAATACAAAACTAAAAGTAAGAAAGACTTAGACTAAGACTTCAACGAAATTGGGGGGAATTGGATTTGGACGAATTTAAACTAAAATGGATACTTGGAAACAAAACAAATTGTAAATATGGATAGATTGTAAACAAGTGTTGTGAAATTAGATGGTTGGTGAATTAGCTAGAGGTTCTTTCTCCACACATGATATTTATGCATATGAATCAATTTCCAGTTATTCCTTCATTGAATTATGAACGACAATGCCCCAAATTAACCGTGACATCACTAGTTAACCCTCAGATTTTCCTTATATTATTGGATTGGATGGCATCATTCGACAACCCAAAATATTCTCAAAAGTTCCCTACATGTCATCATAATAAAGATACAATCGAAGATCATTAAGAATAATGAAAACCATAAGCATTGACAAAGCATTTGCAACTATGACATCATGTTACTCATGCTAAGAATTAAACTTAACGCGATCGTGACAAGCGACCTTCACTACTTTCAAGTATAAGTTAGTAACGATTATGTGAAACCTTCTTAAACTTTAGCCACATATTCATGCATGCTAATTAAGTGTCGACCCTCAATCAACAAACACAAATAAGTTAATCATCAAATAGTTAAGCCAATTGCATTCACGAATCAAGAGTTCATAACCGGAATTCATCAATTCATATTACATAAATAATCATGGTATTGAAATCACCCCTAGCCAAAAAGGGTTTAGTTCCTCATAACTTTGAAATCAAAGAAACACCTAAACATTCCAACAACTCAAACTTGAATTGTATGAACGTTTAGGCACTCTTCTCTTCCATTCCTCATATTACAAAACAAAGAGAATTGAATTTAAACATTGAAATCAAAGAAACGCGTAAACATTCCAACAACTCAAACGTGAATTGTATGAACGTTTAGGCCCTCTTATCTTCCTCTTTATTGTGGCACAAGGACTAAAGGATGTTGTTGGTGTGTTGAATGGATTGGGGGATTATGGAAATGGATGAGGAGTGGTGGAGAAAATGGAGAGAAACTCACGGCTAGGGAGAAGATGGAAGTGTTTGTGGTGTGTTGTGTATGAAATGAGATGATGTTTGAATGAATGAATGCAAGGGTATTTATAGGAGGAGTGGAGATGTATATGGCTATTTGTTTAAGGTGTTTGTGGTTGCAATGATGAAGAATTGCATGTGGAAATAAAAGGGAAAATGTGGTGAAATGATGAAGTAGGAAGGTGGAAATGCATGTGAGATGTTGGAAAGGAAATGGGAATATGAGTAGGCCATGGCATGGGAGTTGTTTTGTTGGTGTAAATGTGCCATGGTTGCAATTATGAAGAATAAAGGGTGCATGTGGGGTGGAATTGAATGAATGCAAAGTGAATGAATAATGAAATGAGTTAAAGAGGGAGAATGTGGTGAAATGATGAAGTAGGAAGGTGGAAATGCATGTGACTTGTTTGTGGAATAAAGAATGAATGGTGGAATGATGAAGAGTTGCATAAAGAATGCATGTAGGGTTAGCTAGGTTGGCTTTGTTTGGGTGCATGTGTGTTAATGGTGGTTTTGCATGTGAATTGATGGATTGTTTTTTATGGAATGGATGGTTCTTTGCATGGCTTTTGAAGTGATTGTGGGCTTTGGAATTGGAAGGAAATGCATGGCCTTGGGGTTGGTTTAAGAGAGAATGGGCTAGGCCCTTTGTTTTATGTCCAAAATGAATACAAGGCCTTCAAATTCGTCCAACACTTTGGCTCCAATCATATGCTATCCATTCCAAGCCCAATTTTGCTCCAAAATGCTCCAAAATGCATTTTTTTGCTTCCTTAGCCATATGAACCTAAAAACACACGAAAATGGCTTAAACTACTAAAACAACTATGAATTAACAACATAGATGCACGAAAACAAGCTAAGTAAGTCGCCTAAATATGCTCCTATCACAAGGAAGGACAACATTTTCCAACCTGTATTCGATGTTATCAAAACATCCGCAGACATCAAGTGTCCAAAGCACAAGAAGGTTGTTGCTGTTGAGTTTGCAAGCTTCGGTGATCCAGCTGGCGTCTGTGGCAGCTTTGTCTTGGGAAAATGCAACTCCCCTGTATCCAAGGAGATTGTTGAACAACATTGAATGGGAAAAACTAGCTGCTCTGTCCCGATTGATCACAAACTTTTCTCCAGCAAAAATGATGGTTGTCCTGACATCAAGAAGACACTTGCCATCCAAGTGAAGTGTGCTATATAACTATATAAGGTGTTATAAGAGCGAATTTATGTTTTCTGCCTTTGTGATTTCAATTGAAAATACTACTGCAAGCTCAAGCTTTATATTTCTTAGTAGTTTTGAGATTTTCATTACCTCCTCTTTTTAGGTCCGTAGGCCAAAACACGTAGAAAATAGAAATCGCTTAGTTATCTAATTACGATTAAACTAAAGAGACTTTCGGGATTGAATTAGCAGATTCATCTAATTAAGTAAAATATAGACATAACGCACATCAGAAACATATAATACACAAAAAAAATATAATGAGAGAGAGTGGGTTTGTGCAAGTGGCAAGTTTTCTTAGTCACCCCAAATCACAAACTCGTGGACGATTTCAGTGTTCTTGTGCTTTAGGTTCCAAGTCAGAAGCTTTAAGAAGAATTGATCATAACGAAATACGTAATTGCATTTTTCTATTTTCCTAGCAGTTCAATTCCATCGACAAGAGGAATAGTTAATAAAAATCGCACGCATAACTGTACTATGAAATTCACAAGAGAATTTAATAACACAGACATTGGCAGACCAAACGCGAACACAGAACAAACCTATGGAATCCAGAAAGGATCAAGTCCGTTATAATTTGTATATACAAAGCCCCCATATTATGCTTGTTAACTGATGACACCAACAAAATAACAAAAAGATCTGAAGGTTGTAGTGAAAAGTAAAACCAATCGAGATGAATCCAAATATAACCTTATCTATCACACTGCGTACTTCTGCTGTATTAAATTGTTTTTGCATCTTCTATGAATACTACCAACACCAATAAACTCAATCTCTAATGTTTAGTTACAAATTGCATAGTCCAAATGGCAAAAACAAAGATTTGTCTTGGGGGCCTTTGGGAAATTTAAATGAATTCAGAAGAAGCTAGCAGAGTCCATTAAACAAGGCACAGGTAGCTGAATGCCGTAGGTTTTTCCGTCGGGAAAGCTGTAAAGTTTTCGCTTTCCTTGGGATTCCGTTGGAATCATGAGCATGGGAAGTACATTGCGCCAGCGCCGCGTTGCACGATTATAGTCTTTTGCAAGAACAAGCCAATCCTTGCAAACCGTGGCGAATCGGATATGGTCAATGGGTTCCAACAACTTATGAAGAATCGAAAAGAGAAGGGGCAGAGGAAGACTTGCCCATCCTAACAATTGACTAGTCACGCTCAAGTTTAGTGGAGGAACCGAAATTAAGGACAGTAAAAGGAACAAGAGAGTGAGAAATTAACCTCAAATCTCAGACATCGGGAGTCAAAGACGTGTTTATTGAGAAGAAAGTCCGACGCCATTGTCATTAGCTCCAAGCCTCGAAGGTCAAATCTTAACCAAACCATCGACAATGAGGGAGTGAGATTCAGTGAAATGTTAGATTCCTCTGGAAAATGGATGGCGATGAAGATCATAGATTTTGAGTTTCTTCCTTGTTGTTTGGCTGTTGCCCGTTGGGTGTGTTTCAAAGTCTAAGTTTATTGACTTGCTCCTTCTTCCGATGTTTCCAGCCCCAAGGAAAACAAAATATATATCTAATTATTTAACGCCAAGCAAAAAATTAAAATAAATGCATAATATATGAGGAATTGCTATTTATATTAAGATTTTTCATTTATGAACAATGCTTCTTCTACTCGAGGATGATTAAAATTTCCTCCTCAATCAAACCATTCGTGAATGGTGGCCAAATTCACAAAACTTTGTATTTCTAATTGAAACCATTTCAATTGTAAATTATTTTTTAAAGATCATATCATATTTATTGAATTCTTTTTCAAAATTAATTTTTAATACGAATGTTTTCGATCATAAGCATTATTCTTTATTTATACTAAAATACCACCAAAACCAACCAAATCAAATTGATTAGTGCAATTTAGAGCTGATGTTTATAACGTAACACTAAAACTATATGAAAGGTTCAAAAAGGTGCTAGTTCTCACTTATAGATCCAGTCGACATGTAATTTTATTCAATCAAAACATCTGTTAATTTTATTCAATCATAACCACTGTGTGTGTGTGTTATGTTTAATAATTGACACTATTGTTGTCCTTAATTCATATATTTTAAGATTTATGAAACATTTGAGACGGGAAAAAACACAAAGCCCAAAGTAGGGCAAATTTGTAATTTTCTTTAGGAGAAATTAAGTTCTCATCCCTAATCTCATGAAATTTTCTTTGTTAAGTAAAGGAGAGTGAAAAGGCAACGTAGTCTTCTATCACACAAAAAAATTGATGGGCAATAATGTAATTTCATAGATCCAAATTTTACCCTTTTTTTTAATAAAACCTCATCTATTGGTGATGTTAAAATATCTCTAATATTTAAAATTAAAAATAATAATAATAAATAAAAAAAACCAAAAACCAAAAACAAAAACCTTCCACTTCCCCACGTGCTCTCTCTCTCTCTCTCTCTCTCTCTCTCTCTCTCTCTCTCTCTCTCTCTCTCTCCTTCTCATTTTCTAAAAAAATATGTTCATACACACAAAATGTATAGGCAAATGCTAGTTGTTATATAGTATTGATTTCAACCTCATTGGTTTTAAGTTTTTAAACAATGTCCTTTGACTTTGTCCACATGTCATTTTTTTAATTGAGTTTTCTTTTCAAAATTGTATTATTCATTTTCACATATCCTTTTGTTGGATTGTGTTCGGGAAAGTTGACCTAGTTGGCCTAATTTTTAGGGATTTAAAATTTGAAAATTTTTATGAGTTATATTACCTTTATGGTTAGCAGTGTGTTAATCAACCTCCATTGCGCAACCGCTTGTAGTAAATGGCCTCCCTCATCCCTCAAATCTTTGCCTACGCCTACAATTTCCCCATTGGGATCGTCCAAGCCTAGAGCATAGTGTTCCCTAATGCCTACGTCTCAACAGTGCACATTGTGTTAAGTTGGGTGGTGGCGTACAAATGATGCTGAGTGTTTCTTGGTGAATTGTACAATTTTCGTACATTATTTTTTTTGGGTACATTCTCTTTCAAGGTGCAAACACACACACAGTGGTTTTAGCATTGATTAGGGCAATATTTACGTGTGTATATGCTTTTCCTTGGGTGGTCTTTGTATTTTTTTAATTGTTTGTTGAGCCGAAAATAGTGGGTACATTCTTTTCCTTGTGTTTTAAATGTACCCATGAGTTTTTTCTCTCACCCCTTTTTATTTGGGTACGTACATTGTTGTGTTCATGCAGGAGTACATTTTTGTTGTTGTCAAGTTCATGGGTGCATGCATGCAATATGAATTTACTGGGGGTACATTATTTCGCTAGACACTACTCGGTAAAATGTGCAAAACTTTGTGCACAATTGTTTGTTATGTACATTGTTTTTAGTCTCATAATCCTTGAGATTTTTACCATTTATAATCCGATAATTATGAGATTTTCAATTTCATAAATGGTGAGATTTGTTAAATACAATTTTAAGTTAAAAGAGAAAATAATTGACATAAAATATATTAATGCTAATATGCTGACGTGTACAAAGTCAAAGGATTTTGATCGATCGAAATATAAAAATCAATAAGGTTTTAGTTAAAAAACATTGGTGACTAGCATCCAAAGTATCCATTTTTTTAGTACAACAATATATTTTACACTAAAAAGGATGAGAGTTTGATTAAGCCATACAATAAGCACCTAAATTGATATTGAATTCGCCATCAATATTCAAATCTAAAATCTCTTACTTGGGCAAATCTGTGATTAAACCAAAAAAACAGTAATGTCTTCATTTCAACGACAACGTTTCAAGCAGTTTAAGCTTTTCGTATCTTCACACCAACGACGCCTCCCACTCCGCTCTCTGGTGCCATTGCACTTGTTTGCCCCGGTCTCAGCTGAACTCATACCAAAATGGTGTTGTTGATGACAATGCTAAGAAGCAGCAGAGGGAACGCCTCCATCTTTGGCACGAGGAGGTGGGCCCATATCGCGGCCATGCCTCCACCGATGGGTGGAGCGATGCCTCAACCTAACATTTCACCGCCACCGTTAGTTCTGCCAGAGTCCGATAGGGACACAGAGGATAATAACAACATCGGGTTCGGGTTCCCGAGTTTCTTGTTCGGTGGATCCATGGAGCTCATGGCTGTTCCCAAGAGGAAGGTATATATGTCTGTACTTGGGGTTTTGGGGTTTTATGGGTTTTGGGGTTCTGGGTTCTGGAATTTATGTATCGGATCATTTGTTTAGATTAAAAATGAATTCTTTTTGTTTTCGTTTGAAATTGGCAAATGGGTTTTCAATTCCATGTTATATTGTTTGCTCTGATGATTTTATTTGGCTTGTGTATGGTAGAATTGCTTGTTCTTTACTATTTTAGCTTGTTTTTTTGTGAATTTTACTTTTAAATTTTGGTAATGAAAAGATATTTAGTGCTTATACCAGTAGAAATCCGATCTTAACGTTTTGATTCGTGGTAAGGAGGATTGTTTATATTTTATATTTCTTTCATACTATGGTTATCATTCTTGAAGGCAATCGTCCCCGGTTTGATTCATCGTCTTAATCTTTCATAGATGCTTTTTGTTTTCATGTTTTTTGTTGCTTGTTGAAGATTTAAAATCGAAGCTGGCATGTCATGCATACTATAACTTTGATGTTTCATTTGCTTTTTTTGTTGTCATTTGTTATTGTAATGCACTTTTGGAAGATGCGGAGATTTGATATTTAAGGATGTATATCGTGCAGACTTCTCCCCACAAGAGAGGCATAAGAAATGGCCCAAAGGCTCTGAAACCTGTCCCAGTGATAGTTCGATGCAGGTAAGTGCTTTGTGACTTATGTAAGCTTTTCATTTCAATGAGGATGTAGTTCTGGAAATATTTCTACTGTACTATAATGAAATATAGTTGAATAGTTAGCTGGAGGTTTGAATTGCTATTGATAATTTGGTTGCGGATTATCGGAGAGAACTACAACAACAAACAACAACAAAGTCTTATCGCACTAAGTGAGGTTGGCTGTATAAATACTAGAATGCCACTCTACTCGGTTTTGCACCAAATTTTCCGTTAGCTCCAAGTACTCCATGTCTTTTCTTAAAGTCTCCTTCCAATTCTTCTTAGGTCTTCCTTCACCTCTTTTGCCATGAGCCTGTATCTAATAATTGCATTTTCTAACTAGAGCATCAATAAGTCTTCGGTTCACATGTTCAAAACACCTTAACTGATTTTCTCTCATTTAATGATCAATTGCAGCCACTTCTACTTTAATTCGGATATCCTCCTTCTTAATCATGTCCCTTCTCATGTGCCCACACATCTAACGAAATATTCTCATCTCCGCTACACTCATTTTGTGCACCTGGTGACACTTGGCCAGCATTTCGTGCCATAAAGCTTGCTGGCCTTATTGCCGTCTTATAAAATTTTCCCTTGAGCTTTAGTGACATATACCATGCACACAACACACTCGATGCACTCTTCCATTTCATCCATCCATCTTGTATTGTATGGTTGAGATCCCATCCAATTTTCGTTCTTTCGCAAGATAGATCCGAGGTTGCGAAAGCATTCGCCTTTGGTACATCTTGATCTCCAATGCTCATACCTATCTCATTTGGACCCATCCGTGCTGAACTTGCACTCCATATACTATGTCTCTTTGACCTACTTAAGCGAAGACCTTTAGATTCCAACTGCTCTCGCCAAAGGTTAAGCTTCGTATTTACTCCCTCTTGCGCTCGTCTATCAGCTCTATATCATCTATGTAAAGCATACACCAGGGTTATCATCTTGAATATCCCTCGTTAAGTCATTCATTACCTTTGCAAAAAGGTAAGGACTTAAAAGTCGTGGTGTAATCCTATGATTTTGGGGAAACTTTTAGTTTGTCCTTCATGAGTTCTTACTGCAGTCCTTGCTCCATCATACATATCCTTTATTGTTTGGATATATGCTACTCGACTACTTTAATTATTAATGACCCTCTGTTGACCTGGTATAGAAAATGTCGGTATTGTTTGTGTGACTTCTTAGACATTTGAAGTTTATGGTTGATTTAGAATCCATGTCTTGAGTCGATGAAATAATTTTTGTTTTGCTTTGCCTGCAAACCGCATGGAAAATGATTTGACAAATTCGGGAAACGCACGAAATGAACAAAGTTAGCTGTTTATGTTTTTATTGGAGATGCATTATAATTCTTAAGCCGTTCTTGTAAATTGTTAAGAAAAGATATAATATTGTTTGTCACAAAATATGAGAACTTGTATGTTCTTATGTTTTTCGCTTCTTGTTCGGTAAACCCGGAACCTAATCTCGTGACAACCCAGTATGTAGTGTAGTTGTGTACGATTTTAGCTTATATTTGCAATGAAATTCAGCATATAGAAATAAAATAGTAACTTTGTCGTGTAATGTTTGGTTGCAGGGCTTGTGGTCGTGTCAAGCTACCACACTTCTATTGTTGTAGCGGTAGGGAAAATGCCGGTGAGCATGATGGCTCAAGAAGTTGAGATTGAAGTCTATAGAGCACCCAACTGTAGTAGATGTGTAGGATAGAGAGGTTGAAAGTGTTTCAGACTTGAGAATCGATCTGCAGCTTTCTATGTCGAGTTTGTTCTTTCTTTTCCCTTACCAGTATAAGTTTATATCAAATGGCTTCTTTCTTTTTCTGTTATTGTGCAAAAACTGAGAGATGTGGCAGGCCTTTAAGCAAAATAAACGAATTGGTGTTGTTCACTGAATGAAAGGCAATTTTTCTCCTCAGGTGTTGTTCGTCCTTCTAACATCTCTCCCCTCTAGGCCCTCTAAATCATACCCTAAAGGTGTAGGGTGAGGTTGCGTCACTTGAGCAAATGTATGAGAAATAACAGAATGTGTTGCACCACAATCAATCAATACTCTAGCAAAATAACCAACAATATTTAACATACCCATGATCAAGTCAGGATTATTCTGAGCATCCTGGAGAGAAATATTGTGGATACGCCCCTGGGTCTGTTGTCGTCCACCACGACCTCTGCTAGTCTGACCACCATGACTCTGCACATTACGCCCCTGACTAGGCTGACTAGAATGCCTTGAAGATCCTGCACTACTAGAAGCAATCTCTCCCTGCTGAGACTGTCCTCCTTGGTACCATTGAGATCCACCCGTTGGAATGGGAGGATACGACATATAACCTCCAGAATACTGAGGATACCCACTCTGGGAATAAGGATCCTGGGAATACGGATACTGCCCACAAGTGAAACATCCACTGCTGCCTCTCCTACATTCTCTAAAATGCCGATTATTACATCTGCAGCAAAACGGAGCTCTTCCTCTACTAGCGTCCCCTTGTCTCTGGCCTCTAGGACCCCCAGAAAATCTACCACCTCTTCCCTGACCAGCGGCACTAAAACCTCCGCTGGAAGAACTGGAACTGGCTCCTCTTCGCTTAAAACTCTGAGTCTTGCGAGGTCCTTGAGATGCTTGACCTTTATCTTTATTGTCTTTCCTTTGATTGCCATCATTTTCCTCTTCCTCACTCTCACTAGGCATATTCTCATAATCCTCAATCCTCAACAAAATCTCATAGAACTTCTGATAAGTATTGCAAGGAGTAGTGGTCACCATAGAACACCACTTCTTCTTAGTACCCAATCGGAAATGACGAAGCATCTCAACCGAATTAGCAGCAACCTTCGGATGATAACGAGACAAGTCAGTGAATCTCCTGTCCCCACCAGGATGCCGATTCTTTACCTAAGAACCATGAAGTCGTCCCTACCCACCTTTCAAAAGGAAGATTCCCTTGACTTTCCAACACTCGAAAAGTCTTTTCAATATGCTCAAGCCACAACTCAGCTCCCTCATATCCTTCATAACCCTCAAACTTATCCAACTTTAGATTATACATGGTCTCCAGATGAGTCCTCTGAGGAGGGCGGAGCGAAGACTGAATCGTATGAGCTATAGCTACCCCCAACTAAGCTATATTGGGGAAACTAGGCTCAGCTGAACGACGTGGTTCTCTACGAGGCAGCATAGTTCTGACAGAAGACACCAAAACAAATAGAACACTCACAAATAATGCAGGACTGCCAAACTTAGGCTCTGATACCAAACTGACACACCCCGACCGAAATCAAGTCTCGTGAGGGTGACGTAGCCATATGCACAATGCGGAAGCAAAAAAATAAAATAAAAGTACGAATAAATAAAAACCAAACTACCAAAAGCTAGTTAAAGTAACACGCTAGTGTGAAACTAAAAGTGATAGACAAAATTCAGAGCACAGAAAGCCTAAGTGCAGTCCAGAAGAACGAATACTAATTACACCACATCCAAATGTGATCCTACATTTGTGTTGTTCTGTCAGAACCACCGTCCAGTCTTCGTGAGCCACCAAAGCGCTTCTAACTAGAACCTAGAGGGGCGCAAAATAGAAAGTGTGAGTAGGCAAAAACAAAGCTTTTCAAAATCATTTCATTCTCAAAAGTTCTAACCCCTCTCCGTAAAACCTGTATAATTTCCCAGAAAATAGAATATATATATATATATATATATATATCGAAATCATGCTCAGAATAACAACATTCGTAAATATGCCATATCGAATATCTCAACATAAGATGTAAGTAACCCAGGTAATGTCATTCAATGCAAATGACGTATCAGCCAGAGTCACCTAACATGACATGTACGACTGAATCTAGAGCTCAAATCCACATCTCAACAACTATACCTGCACACAAGTCGGAACCACCTAAAGTGGTTTGTACGATAGGCTGGGTGTAAATAAATACGCTCAAGTGCTACGATCAGGTGAAGGCTATGCGAAGTATCGCAAGCCACCTACAAGTCGGAACCACCTAATGTGGTTTGTACGACAGGTTGGCACCAACCTTGGATTCAAGGTGAGCATGTGGTACGGGAGGTGAACGATCATGTGAAGGTTGTGCCCTAACTCTGGGCAGGAGTACTAACACCAAGGTGCAGGTTTATGGGCTCTCAATACATCTCACATAACCACTAATTCACAACCATAATCTATAAACTTACATGGCACTTACCTGTGCGTCCGCAACACCAATCATAAATATTTGCAACTACTAATGCATAATTAAATAGGCAAACACTTTGCATGGCATTTTAAAACATGTAAACATTCAATTTCATTTTCTGGGAAAACTCTCAAGTATATAGGTATATACGGAAAATCAAAAGGCCACTCACTAGTATGTGGAAGGGTCGTAGCCCCCGAGCCTTGAGTGACTACGCTCGTCCTCAGGATAGGTCTCACCTATATGCGAAACAACTATATAAACGTCAATTTAATACACATAACCAAAACTAGGTAATAACTTCTCATACAATGCTCAAATGGGGTGTTTGAATATACCAACGTGATCTACTCAACCTCACGAACATCCCCATATTTTTAAAATAATTTTCTGAGGTCTCACGCACCCCCACACGCCGGCCACGCGTAGTCACGTGCCTGGCACACAGACGGAATCCCTAACGGCATTAGGGAATATTCTGTCCAAAAGCAAGCATATTCCGTTAAAACTAACCTGACGTCGTTAACTGCCGTTAGGAATATTCTGTCAGAGTTGATAGAATATTCGTCGTCTTCTCCGGTGATCCTCACCGGAGCCGTCACCGACTGCTATCTACGTTGCCGGAAACTGGGAAAATTTGGGTGAGAGCAGTATCTTCTTCATTTCTCAACCAAATTCCATGAAATTTGTACTGAAATGAAGCTTACAATGAGTAGAACAAAACCTTACCACTTTGAAGCCCCAAAAATGCCGGAATCTCGCCGAAGAAATCTCGCAAAATCCGGCCAACCTTAGAACTTGCTATCCCGATGTCCAAAATCCTTCGAACTTGTTCCCCGAGCTTCGTGACAAGATTCTAAAGCTCCTTATAACCTCAAAACTCAATGAAACCTCCGCAATCATGAGTGCATGAAAACTGGGTTCTCAGGTTTCCTAGCGTTTCAAGTTCTAAAAATGGTATGGATGAACTCAGGAGCTTGCAAGGAGTTCGAATCTTACCTTCTAGACGTTGATCCGTGTGTGAAAGGTTGGTTTTGAAGTTCGTCCGTACACTTGTAAGGGAAATGGAAGAAAATCCGAGAGAAAGAAGAGAGAAGGAGTCACGGGGAAAAAGGGATGGGTGTGTGGTCCAAATGGCAGCCCACCAACCAAAACAAATCAAATACCCTACAACGCTAATTAACGTCCAGGGGCAAAATTGTCTTTTCCCACTAACGTTACAAATAATTCGGGATGGGCTGTCACTGAATGATGTGTCGACATTTGGCGAAATGCAAAAAATTCACCAGATTAAATTGACTATGGAAACAATTGAGGAATTACATTTTATCTGACTAATTTAAATTCAAACATAAATCATGTCAATTAATTTAATTGGTTAAATTACCAAGTAAGTTAATGTGGTTCAAACAAATACCAAAGCAAGGAAATTGCCCAAAAAAAAATGAGATTGGCCAAAAATTGAATACGTAAGGTTAATTGGTTAAATTATCAAGTAAATTGATTTGTTTAAATTAAGGGAATTGTTATTAGCATTCAAAAAATCTCATTCTACACTCCTTAACAAGTTAATTTTTCTTTCTAATTATCAAAAATTTAGAGTGTAAAATGAGATTTTTGAAGTACCAATAACAATTTTCTAAATTAATACTAAATCAAATTCAAATTAAGTTTTAGTCAATACAATTCATGACGACAAATTCCATAAATCAAGGCCCACAAAAGAATTGACTCAATGCAAAGAAAAATTCCATAAATCAAGGCCAACAAATGCATGTCTTCATTCATCCATAGTAATGTCACAAACCACCCACCATGTAAAATCGCTCATGGTCCTGTTTTATTCAAGATCAAGCCTCAATGGCCCTTGAAGAAATCTCATCCCAATTCAAGATCAAGTGCTTGCCACCCTTGGATCAAATATCAAGATTGGAGATTGGATCAGAGAAATATTCTTGTATAGAATAAAGCACAGATTTATTGACACACCCCGACCTAAGTCACGGCATGCTGGCCGTCACGCGAGGGTGACGTAGCCATGTGCACAGTGCGGAAGCTAAGATAAAAAATTAAAGTACGAATAAATAAAAACCAACTACACATAGAATAGTTAACATACATGTGCAAGCGTAAGGGTGAAAAACAATATTCAGAGCACAAAGAGCCTAGTGCAGTCCAGAGGAACAAACACTAACTAAACACACCCAGAGGTCGTCCTACACTGGTGATAATCTGTCAAATACGCCGTGGATTCCTCATAAGCCACCAAAAGAGCAAACCAAACTAGAACCTGGAGGAGCGCAAAACAGAAAGTGTGAGTGGGCAAAAACAAAGCTTTTCAAATTATTTCATTATCAAAAGTTCTAACCCCTCGCTGTAAAATCTGTATAGTTTCCCAAAAAATAGAATATGCACATATATCGAAAATATGCTCAAAAATATGCCATGTTGAATGCGTCCACATAAAAATGTAAGTAATCCAGGTAACGTCAATCAATGTAAATAACATGTCAGCCGGAGTCACCAAACGTGACTTGTACGGCTAAATCTAGAGCTCAAATCCCCAACTCACTAACTATACCTACACACGAGTCGGAACCACCTAAAGTGGTCTGTACGACAGGACTGGGTGTAAATAAATATGCTCAAGTGCTACAATCACGTGAAGACTGGGCGAATAATCGTGGGTCACCTACGAGTCGGAACCACCTATAGTGGTCTGTACGACAAGCCTGTGCACCTAACTTGGATCCAAGGTGAGCCTGTGGTGCGAGAGGTGAACATCATGTGAAAGACTATGCCCCTAACTCTAGGCGGGAGCACTAACACTGGGGTGCAGGTTATGAGCTCTCTATGCATCTCACATAACCACTAATTCATAATCACAAAACATAACTTACCTGTCACTTACCTGTGTGTCCGCAGCACCAAACATACATATATGCAACTACTAATGCATAAATAAATAGGCAAATGCTATGCATGGCATTTAAAACATATAAATATTCCATTTCATTTTCTTGGAAAAAACCACAAGTATATAGGTATATACGGAAAACCAAAAGCCCACTCACTGGTATGTGGAATGGGCGTAACCCCCTTGTCTCAAGTGACTACGCTCGTCCTCAGGATAGGTCTCACCTATATGCGAAACAACTATAAAAATGTTAATTTAAAGCACATAACCAAAACTAGGTAATAACTTCTCATACAATGCTCAAATAGGGTGTGTGAATATACCAATGTGATCTACTCAACCTCACAAACATCCCCATATTTTAAAATAATTTTCTGACATCACACGCGCCCCCACGCGCTAGCCAAGGTACGACCAGACTCGCCCCCCACACGCGGCCACGTGCCAGGCACACTTACGGCGTTAAGAATATTCCGTGAAATTGGTACCAAAATGAAATTCACAACAAGTAGAACAAAACCTTACCACTTTCAAGCCCTGAAATTCACAGAATCTAGCTGAAGAAACTTCACAAAATCTGGCCAAACCTATAACTCATGATCCCGACGCCCAAATCCTTCCAACGAACCACCCCGAGTAAGGACCTCACTAAGCTTCCTATAAGCTTCAAATCCCCTGAAAAACAACATTTCACGTGTGCATGAATAGTGACCAAAAGTGGGGTTCCCTGGTTCGACGTGAAAACGAATGATTCCTTACCTAAAATTGGTATGGTTGGACTCGTATGGTCCTCACGAACACAAAGGTATAATTTTCTACCTCGATCTGCAACGTTTTCGAAGGTTATGGTTCTTGTCCGTACGAAGGAAGAAGAAGTAGAGAGAGAGAGGGAGTCTTCAAGACAAGGAAGGTATACGGGAGAAGGTGGTGGAGATGAGGTTGAATTGTGTGGCCCAGATGCAATCATCCAATCCCCCAAAACAACCACACAAAAGACAAATACCCACTAAGGGCAAAAACATCATTTCACATCTACGGTACAATAATTCGGGACCGGCTGTCGCATTTATAACCCTAAATACTCACTAATACAAATTTATTAATTTGTACAAGAAATTTGGTGTTTACACAAACGAACACGATGTAGTGTATCACCCTAAATTTTGAGGGGATTACATCTTTCCTAAGTTAACAATGAACGTGTTGAGTGGTGAAGCATCAATACATACACAAAATGAGTATAGCAAAGATAAGAATGTTTCGTTGGATGTGTGGGCACACGAGAAAAGACAAGATTAGGTATTAGGTATTAGGATATCCAAGGAAAATTAGGAATAGCCGAAATTGAAGACAAGATGAAAGAGAATCGGTTAAGGTGGTTTGTACATGTGAAACAAAGACCTACATATACTCCGGCTAAAAGATGCAAGTACGAGACAGAGGTCCAAGGCCAATGGGATAGAGGAAGATCTATAAAAACTTAGAAAGAGACTCTAAAAAAAGATTTGGACTTCTTAGATCTAACATAAGACATGACATAAAACCAAGCGCAATGACGTTTTATGATTCATATAACTAACCTAACTTAGTGAAATAAGATTATATAGTTGTTGTCCGTTCAAATCTATTTCTTTCTTTAATTAGGATTGTATTATTTCCTATTCTTCGTTACCCTCGTATCTCGTTTTCCTAAATCGAAATCCCAACGACCTCCGTATCTTGTTTTTTTATAAATACGATATCCATCCTATAAAGAACGATCCTATTCAAAATGGGCCGAAGACACAAAGATAGTGAAAAATCCAAATCCAAATTGAAAAGGGAAGCCCAGAACTCCCAAAGGAAAGAGTTAACGGCTACAAAAATACCCACTTAATTCCCACTTCCCTACTACCCTGCCTTGCCTTGTCTCCCCAAACCCTTCTTCTCTTCTCCCTCTCTCCAAGTCTCTTAATAATCCATCACAACTGAACATAACACAACACAACAAAACCCTTCTCTCTACAGTAACCTCTCTCTCTCTCTTAACAGGTGATCTCTTTGTCTCTCTCTCTCTCTCTCTACCTCTCAATTTTATATAATTGATTTATTTATATGAAATGAGATTATTTGATTTCTTGATATTTCCGGCCTGTTGATGCTTTCATAAATTTTGCCTATTTTAGGTTACATTTTAATTATATTTTTTAAATATTTTTAATAGAGTTATTACTGCTGTTAAATTTTAATTTCAAAATAAGATTAGGGGCTGTAGGTATGCGGGTGTTTTCAGTTTCAAGGGTTATAGATGAGTGGGACCCTCAATCACCACAATAGTTGGGCTTCAAAAATCCCATCGGACGGTGGCGGAGGTTTCTTCAATTTTAAGCATTTTACTTGCATTTCGTAGTTGATGTCACTAAAACTATGTCTTGGTTCCAAAAGAAAATCTTTTCGCTTAATTGAGCATCTTTAAGCAGAGAGATTTTCTTTTGAAACCAATGACATTTTTCTATGACATCATATGTCAATAGATTTTTATCGTTCATCTAATAGATATTTATCACATGACGTCTTTTGTTACGAGAGAGTTTCTTTCCATGAGAGTACACAAGCGAGGTTTGCCTAGCCACATATCCAATTTACTCCTGCAAGGGAATATGCAAAGGGGTAGGCAAAGTACACCTACTCTATCCAAGTATGCGGATCAGGATCCTCATGATCAAGGAATGTGAACTGTTGGATGAAAATTCAACGGTTATAATTATTATAACTTTAAAGGGATCTCCATGTTTATAGTCGTTGGATGAAAGTCCAACAACCCACACTTCTTGATCATGAGGATCCTCATCCTTAGATCAGGAGAGGATCCTGATCCCAAGTATGCATCTTTGCCTACTTCAAAACCTATGGAATATTGGGCCCCACATAATATGGAATTATTTTGTCTATTTGGTTTGCCTAGTTTTATTGGAGTGACCAACACTTTCACGAGGCATAATGGTAGTCAACATTACAGTACAATTTTGCTTACCTTGTTTAGATATTCACACGAAGACGCATTAAGATATTGATATTAAGCTGTTGAGGTTAGACCAAGTGGTGAGCGAGAGTAAATGGGTTAGGATTATAATCGGTTGAAGGATCAAGATGTAAGATATAAGATATTAATATTATCATTCTATGAATCTGAATTATTAATTTGTAGAATTGATTGAATTTGTAGTTTATATTCAGAATTTGAATTATTGGTTATGTGGAATAGGAACTGTTACTGGTACACAAAAAAATAATCTTGGCCTTTTCGCTTGTATTTCTGTAAGGGAGAGTTTGAGCTTGGAGGAGTGCAAGATGATTTTTCTAGAGCGTTAATAACAGTACCCTTCAGAAGTTTTAGGCAATATTTGTTACTTAACTACATTTTTTTTTTTCCCTTGCCCTAAAATTCATCACTTATTCACATAGCAGTCTGCATTAGTGTACTGTAAAACAAGGCATTAGCGAGGAAGCAAGACACTAAGACATTTCTTGATCGGAGTAATGACAAGTTCGTTGAATTCCTAAAGCAACTGCAATTGTATAGCAGTGGAGTTATAGATCTGACCGAGTTTTTGAATCTGGTCGATGATGTACTTCAAGCCGATCAAGATCTTATGAACGAGTTTGATGGTTTTCTGGAGCACTGTGAGAAGGAGCAAATGAATTGGTCGCTTAGGAGTGAAAGCTGATGTAGAAACTTGTTAACTTGTACTAGTTTTCGATTCGTCTTTGTATTAATGTATATGGCAGGCAGGAACCAATTTAGATTCGTTTTTAATGCGTTGATGTAGAATGTTAAATCTGAGTTAGTTAATGCACGTTAAATTAGATGATTAAAAGCATTTATCCTTGCATCTGGTGCCGATTGTTCGAATGCCCCCTCTCCTTATCGCTCGTATGAAAACGTAAAGGAAAACTTCAATGAATTTTGGCAATGTTACTGGATAGCAACGCAACCTTTACTTGTTGCTCCTCTTTTCCAACTCCATTCTTTCATTGTTTTCCAAATCTTAGGAGTATGACTCGATTTTCATTACGACAGACTTGATTTTCATTCCTCCCGTAATGAAAATCATTGTGGAACGCATAGTTACAATGGTAAAACATCGCGAGAAGAAAACATTGAAAACATTTTGGAAGGAACAACAGTTTAGGTATGATCGTAACACTACCCACCAGACCCCGACGAGGGGTTACCAATATACCGAAATTGGAAGAAATCCGGTAGACAAGTCTCATGATCTGCATTTTTCTATCGAGATAAAAATCTGGATTGGTATAAATAAAAGGTGCTGCACTAAAAACTTGCACCAGGGTAAGAATACAATTACTTCATTTACAAAGTCAAATTAACTTACACCCAAAACTGGTACTGGAGATCTCACGTATCTATATAATCTACAGACTGAATTGTCCTTACAAGCTCCTTCAAATTGGCTAGGACATGACGCGGTCCTAAGCTCTTAACGCCAATGTAATTCAAAAGCTGCTCTAAATCCTACACTAACAAAAGCAATGCTACGGTCAATATAGGCAAGCGTGACAATTTTAATGGTTAAGATAGTAAATGAAGCAAAGCAAAACAAAAAGAAGAAAGTACAGTACAGATTTAGGTGGGTTAGCAGAAGAAAGACAAGTACAGAAGGATGACGTTAGAACACTAATACTATATTAAGTGTTTGCACAAGTCTTAAAACTAGATTCGTGTTAATTTTTTATAAATTTGAACCAGAATGTAAGAATTGATGAATAATTCACTTATTTAACTATATATGAAATGATTCTGTGTTTAATTATTCGGATCTATGGTGTTGTTTGAGTATATATCCAGGCATTAAGGTAATTTGTCAATTTGAGATTTGCCTATATAAATAGCCTTTCCGTAATCAGATTTCAGACTGGCATGTTGATCGATAATTATGGAGAATTTTGATTTAACAAAAAAGTCTACTTGTTCTAGTTATGCTCCTCTTCTCTCTAGGAATTGTTCTTAGCGCTCCAAAATTGTCATTGTTCACTTACCTTTATTTTTTCCAATACGGAGGAGCACAGGATAAGTATTTTGGACTGCTAACAACTACTCCATTTCTCCCTCTCTTGTACTCTTTCTTCATCTCTTCTACTTTCTCTCTCTATTCTACATTAATTGGGTATCAGGGTAAACTTTGTTGTAAATAACTTAAGTTACCAAGGTTACCATTACCGAAAAGCCCATTCAAAAGGACAACTTTAGCGCACACAAATGCACGAATGTCAAACAAATGAAAAGATAATAACCACACACCAAATAATAGGAATTACTCTAATCTGAATAGGTGTTATGGACCCCAAGGCAAAAGATATGAACAAATTTGTACCTTGTTTAGTAAGAATAGAGCATATGCGGCTCTCGTTGTGTCTTGGCCATCTAGAAAGAGAGGGAACTCCACATGCTTCACATCCGTTGAAACCACTGTATGTGACGACACATCAGATGAAGTAGGCTCTACGGATGGTCCATAATCAATAATATAGGAATGAGAACCACCCAAACGCAATGGATAACGCAATGGAACTTTTAAGTACGAAGCTATAAGTAAGACAGCCTGCATTCAAAATCAATATAAATAGGGCATTCTTATTTAAAACAACTACGGCTAAACAAACAAAACAAATAGGCCCCTAAGTAATGCACTTGAACATGACAGCATCTTAAAGTAGAAGCTGCCAAATTCATCATGTATGAATTAGTAACTTAATAGTTTGTATCAAGCAAAGAAAGCGTACTACGCACATGACTGACATATCCAAGGGCTGTTGCAGACCTCTGAACCTCCTTTTTGTCAGTGAAAAAACTCATCATTTTAAAAGGCAGCATTGTCAAATGGAGACCTAAAATTGTCAATGTTCCTTGATTTGCAGGTTTAAATCGAGCAGAATTACCTGTAAAATTTGAAGAAGAAACACAAGAAAAATATAATCTGAGTACAGAAGAATACATTACCAAAGGTTATTACCCTTGACATGAAGCACATAATGATTATTTCAAAATAAATTTTCTTCAAGAGAAAATAAAACTGGATATGGATATTTTGATACTGTAGCCAATTAAATCATTAAGAATATATATCTCTATCAAACAAATAGATAAAACATTGCCATAGTAAACAAATATGATGTATGTGAAAAGCTTCAAGAGCAAACATCCGCATTGTGGACAGCCCTATTGTTCGAAAGGTACTGCGTTTTTTAATTTTCATTAAAAGTTTTGTTTATGACTTGATACTTAGTTTATCTTTAAAGTGTACAATAGAGTTTAAGGGTTACAGTTTGTTTAGTTCTAGGGTGTAGGGCATTAGCCCAAACTTAAAATCTTAAACCATGGATGGAAGGGGAAATAACATAAATATTGAATAGCACAGGACATTCCAGTGCTGACATCAGTTGAGAGGCAGCCTCAAGTTCTATTGAAAAAACCCGCCCACTGGACCTTGTTCTTTGATGTAACCAACGACAATAGACTAAACTAGCAAATATAGGAAACTTGGAAACACACAGGACTTATACTGGTTCGGCAGAACTTATGCCTACGTCCAGTTGTGATTTCCCTAGGTAGAGAAATCACCGCTTCTTTGATTAATAATAGAGATTACAGAACTTATGCAAACCCTAGAACTAATCTCAAACACTCACTGCTGTTTGACTGTTTTTTCTCTGCAGAAATCAGTCTTGCCGCACCCTATTTATAGATATAGGGTTGGCTTACATGTCCTTTACAGATTATAATTCCTATTCTAAGTGGAATAGGAAATTAGACTTCCTTTCCAATTCCAAATAGACTTCTAGGATTTCTAATCTAAATTGAATCAGGAAACTAAGATTCTTTCCTAGCCCTTTTAGGAGAAGAATTGGTGCACCCTTTCCCTAAAACAATCCTAAACAGAAAAGGACACAAATTTGACGAGCCAAAAACTAACAATCTCCACCTTGGTGAGTCAAACCAAGTCTTGATCGTTTGCACCCCAGAGTATCTTTGAACCTTCTTGAAGTAGCTCTGGAAAACTTCAAGAGTCTTCACCTTGGCAACCTCCTTCTTGCCTCATTGCACCTCAGGTGAGGAGGTGCTCCACTTTAATCAATCAACGAGATTGATCAAGTTCAAACAATGCTTGAACTTCTTGGCCGGCACTATCTTTGTAAGGAAATCTGCGGCATTGTCATCCGTATGAACCTTTTCAATCCAAATTTCCTTAGACTCCACCCAATCTCTGATTCTGTGATACCTTGCTTCAATGTGCTTTGATCTTCCAGAAAAAACCTGGTTCTTTGCCAAGTGAATGGCACTTTGACTATCACACTTAAGCTTCACACAATCTTGAGTGATTCCCATTTGACTTACCAAGCCACTAAGCCAAATTGCTTCCTTTCCAGCTTCGGCCAATGCAATATACTCTGCCTCTGTGGTTGATAAAGCTGTAATTGGTTGCAGTAGTGCCCTCCAACTGATTGGTCCTCCTGCGCATGTAAACACATAACCAGAAGTTGACCTTCTCTTGTCCAAGTCCCCTGCATAATCGGCATCCACATATCCTAACACCCCTGCATTTTCCTTTTGCTTCTCAAACATAATCCTTTGTCGCCAAGAACCCTTCAAATAACGCAAAATCCACTTGACTACATCCCAATGTTGCTTTCCTGGATTTGCCATGTATCTGGAAACGACACTGATTGCTTGAGCTATGTCAGGACGTGTGCATACCATTGCATACATGAGGCAGCCCACGGCATTAGCATAAGGCACCTTCTTCATTTCTTGTTGCTCTTCCTCGGACGTAGGACACTGTTGTCCACTTAACCTGAAGTGAGCTGCCAAAGGAGTCGAAACTACCTTTGCTTCTTGCATGTTGAACTTCTCAAGAACCTTCTGAATATACTTGGCTTGTGATATCCAAATCCTTCCAGCGGTCCTATCTCTCTGAATTTCCATGCCAAGGATCTTCTGTGCGGCACCTAGATCCTTCATGTCGAACTCCTCGCTCAACATCCTTTTCAAGTCTTGAATTCTAGACTTGTCTTGACAAGCAATTAACATGTCATCCACATATAGCAATAGCAATATGATCATCCCATCTTGGAACACATGATAGTACACACAACAGTCATACAAACACCTTCTAAAATTAATTTTCAGCATGAATGAATCAAACCTCTTGTACCACTGTCTTGGAGACTGTTTCAGGCCATACAGGGACTTCCTTAGCTGACATACTAGGTTTTCTTTCCCATATTCAACAAACCCTTCTGGTTGAGCCATGAATATCGTCTCCTCTAAATCCCCATGAAGAAACGCTGTCTTCACATCCATCTGCTCAATCTCCATGTCATGCTGAGCTGCCATTGCTAAAAGCAATCGGATAGAAGTATGCTTGACTACAGGTGAAAAGATCTCATCATAATCCACCCCTTCCTTTTGCGAGTACCCCTTAGCCACGAGCCTTGCTTTGAATCTCACGGCATCTTGTTCATGTAGTCCTTCCTTTTTCCTAAATACCCACTTGCATCCAACTAGCTTTCTGTCTTTGGGTTTAGGAACCAACTCCCAAACAGAGTTCTTGTAAAGAGACTCCATTTCCTCTGTCATAGCACTTATCCAACTATCTTGCTCATCACTTGCTATAGCTTCTCGATAAGTAGTTGGATCTCCTTGACTAATGTTAAGAGCATAATTAACTTCGTTTTGGTCAAACCCAAACCTGTCAAGTTTCTTCTTGTTCCGCTTAGGTTTGTCCAGTGCTATGCATCTTTGGAATGCAGGTGGATTGTTGGGTGGAGTTTGACTCCTTTGGGATATCTGGCGGATTGGAGTACCTTCAATCTGTCCTGTTTCTTGCTCCACCTGATTCCTAACTGGTGAATGATGCTGATGCTCTTCTTCTTCCTCAAAACCATCAGATTCGGCTTCTTGCTCAATTTGCTCCACCTGAGCTTCTTCTTCATCTGACCTGATTAACGGAATCTTTGTTGCTTCAATTTCAGCATCATCCTTCTTCTCCCTACTGCTCTCGACTTTATTCAGAGGCATGGTTGTCTCATCAAAGACAACATCTCGACTGACAACCTTTTTCCTGTTGTTGAAATCCCAAAGCTTGAAACCCTTCACTCCTTTCTCAAAAACTAGGAATATGCAAGGTATAGACTTCGGTTTTAGCTTGGACCTTTCATCACTTGGAATATGTGCATAAGCACTACAGCCGAACACCCTGAGCTTGGAATAATCCACCGGCTTCTCAAACCATACCTCTTCTGCACTCTTAAAACCGAGAACTGTAGATGGTGATCTGTTAATCAGATAACTAGCATGATTAACAGCCTCTGCCCAAAAACTATCAGGCAATCCTGCATGAAATCGCATGCTCCTTTCTCTCTCCATGAGAGTTCGGTTCATCCTCTCAGCAGCTCCATTTTGTTGGGGATTCTTCTTTACTGTGAAGTGCCTTATGATGCCTTCCTGCTTGCAGTAATCGGTGAACTCATTACTTGTATATTCACCTCCATTGTCACTTCTCAGATACTTGATCTTTCTTCCAATTTGATTCTCGGTTTCTGTTTTCCATTCCTTGAACTTTGCAAAAACCTCGGATTTCTGCTTCATGAAATAAATCCAAACCTTCCTAGAAAAATCATCCATGAAAGTAACAAAATACCTGGCTCCACCATTTGATTTAGTTGGAGCAGGACCCCAAACATCTGAGTGAATATAGCTGAGTTGCTCCTTACTTCGGCTATCTGCACTGCTACTTGCGAATGATACCTTTCTTTGCTTCCCAAGAACACAGTATTCACAAAAGTCCAGTTTGCAAGCTGACACGCCTTCCAACAGGCCTTGCTTGTGTAATTCTTGCAATCCCTTCTGGCTTATGTGCCCGAGCCTATGATGCCATAGTTCAGTCTTGTCTTCTATACTTTGATTTACAGAAACAGCTGCTCCCCCGACTATAGTGGTCCCAATTAACTTATACAACTTATTGGGTTGTAGGTCACCCTGCATTACCACTAGCGATCCTTTGGTTACCCTGAGTCTTCCTTTTTTAGATTTGTACCCATAACCGGCCTCATCTAAAGTACCCAAGGAAATCAAATTCTTTCTTAGTCTAGGGACATACCTGACGTTCCCCAAAGCTCGTATCATCCCATCGAACATTCTGATTCGAACAGTGCCGATTCCTCTTACAGGACAGGAAGAATCATCCCCCATTAAGACTTCCCCGCTGCTGACTTCTTTGTAAGTATCGAACCATTCTTTTACTGCACACATATGAAACGTGCATCCAGTATCCAAAATCCAATTGGAAGCCTTGGAGCCCGATGTTACCGAAAGAAGTTCCCCGTCACTCTCATGTTCGGTGACTGCACTAGCGGAACCTGAGCTTCCTTCCATCTTGGCTTTCTTTTCTTTCCAAATCTTGCAGTTCCTCTTCCAATGATCGGCTGAACCACATTCGAAGCAACCTTCCTTCTTTTCCTTTTTCTTCTTGGATTTTGACCTACCTCTGTTGCCAGTTTTCTCTTCCCTTGTCTTTTCCCGCCCCCTCTCCTTGCCTTTGGCATAAAGGCCTTGAGAGCTTTCAGTTATATCATCTAGTTTAGCATATGACTGAAGAGCTTGAATTACGTCTTCAAGCTTCAAGGACTCTTTTCCAAACATTAGAGTTGTTCGAAAGTGCTTGAAAGACGAAGGTAGAGACCTTAGCAGGATGATAGCCATATCATCATCTTTGTAAGTTTCTTCGACTTTCTGAAGATTAGCTATGCAATTCTGGAACCTGCATACGTGATCTTCAATATCACCTCCTTCTTCTAGTCGAAGCCCGAATAGTTCATCCTTTAGAAAAAGTTTATTGGACACGGTTTTGCCCATATAAACATTCTCCAATTTTTCCCATGCTTCCTGGGCAGACATCTTTTCGGTGATGTGTGACCGAACTGATCTTGTGAGATGGATCTCGATGGAACTCTTGGCCTTCTTAAGAACCTTATTCCATGCTGCTTCTGTCATGCTTTCCGGCTTCTTACCATCAAGTGCATCATCCAAATCCTGCTGTATCAGTACGTTCTTCATCATCCTTTGCCAGTCCGTGAAGTCATCCTTGCCGTCAAAGGGTTTTAACGCAGGCCCTTGATCCGCATTCATCTTCCCTTTTAACATCGTAGAACACCTTGATCCTAGCTCTTGATACCAATTGTTGAAAAAACCCGCCCACTGGACCTTGTTCTTTGATGTAACCAACGACAATAGACTAAACTAGCAAATATAGGAAACTTGGAAGCACACAGGACTTATACTGGTTCGGCAGAACTTATGCCTACGTCCAGTTGTGATTTCCCTAGGTAGAGAAATCACCGCTTCTTTGATTAATAATAGAGATTACAGAACTTATGCAAACCCTAGAACTAATCTCAAACACTCACTGCTGTTTGACTGTTTTTTCTCTGCAGAAATCAGTCTTGCCGCACCCTATTTATAGATATAGGGTTGGCTTACATGTCCTTTACAGATTATAATTCCTATTCTAAGTGGAATAGGAAATTAGACTTCCTTTCCAATTCCAAATAGACTTCTAGGATTTCTAATCTAAATTGAATCAGGAAACTAAGATTCTTTCCTAGCCCTTTTAGGAGAAGAATTGGTGCACCCTTTCCCTAAAACAATCCTAAACAGAAAAGGACACAAATTTGACGAGCCAAAAACTAACACTACTCACATACACGCGCGCGCGCGCGCACACACACACACACACACACACATAATCTACTTCTAAAACATGATCCTGCATTGGAGATTGTGCACCGTCGACCAGCAAGAGATCCTGAGATCCGAGCAAGGAAAAGCTCACAATCCCAATCAGCAACACCATAAAGAATTGCCCATATTTTGAATAGAGATCTAGGTCATGCATTGAGAACTCGAAGAAACAATTTTAATAACAACACATTTATACTCAGACAACATTGACAAGTTAAACAAGCACTTATACAATTTAGGCACAAGAGAAACAAAAATTAAATAAAAATTAATTCAAATGAAAGCCACATTTTATGACAGTTGGGATTAGCAAATTTGCCATGATATCCAGAATTTCATGAATGTGGATAGATAACATAGGAAAGAGTTGTAGTGATTGCTTGAAACATTAGCCTTTCTTTTCCTCAATTGAGCCATATGGGTATTTACTGATTTTTACCTCAGTTACTCTCTTTCAGATTCCACAAATTAAACAAGATATTGTAAGACATAAAACAATATCTCAGTAGCATTTACCTGATCTACTAGTGTTAGGAAATGATTCAAGTTCCTGTTCTTGTGCAGGACCCATAGTGAACTTTACAGGATATAGCAATGAAACTTGTGATATCATATGTTGTTGTCGCCTTCTTAGCATCTTTTGCAAGTTTTTAAGATTAACATACCCCTTGTCACTGGATAGTAGCTGATTTGACTCCTGTAACAAAAGCGTAAATCAGATTTTCCACCAGACTGCTTAAATCAATTACTAAAATGTAACAGTAACTTTTAAACTTGAAAAAGTGCATTGAGAAGAAAAGTTATCGATTTTGCAGAAAAGTATAGCAAGCCAAATTTGGATTTTGTGGAAATGATCATAAAGCAAAAATAACATTAAAAGTGATAAAAAGAATCAGCCATGAAATGAAACAAAAAAATAAAGATAATCAAGCATATGCATGTATATACACAACTACAACTAGTTTTTGAATTCAAAAGTGACCCAATCTAAGTAATTAACAGTGCTTCCTAGTCATATATATATTATTTACTAATGGTAAATCTTAAATTAGTCGCAATGAGATTTTGAAAGAGAATATGCAATAGCAAAAAGTTTTTGTTTTCCAATACACGTCACAACCCAAAAATGTCTAGAGTTTATAATTCTTTTTTTTTTTTAGAAGAAACGATAACACTTTAACAAAATAATAACATGAATTACAAAATAGTGGATAAGAAATCCACCATCTAGCAAAACTAGCTACGACCTCTCAAGTAGATATATTTACAAGTACATAACCTCCACCAAAATCATTTTACTGCTGCTAAGACCTCTCAAGTTTATAATTCATTAGTATACAAACTCTCTTGCGCCCAATGACAGTTTGGTACATAATAATCATAATCAATTTTACCTCCAACCGCTTCCTAGCAACAGATAGAGCTGTCCCAGCAACCAAAAGTGACCTAAGCTCTATACTAAGTTGCTCCTCTTTCTTTTTTGTATCCTCCACAGCAAGCATAGAATACCTTGACATGTTTGCCATCACCATTTTTCTGGCCTCCAGTTTCTGCTGCATCTCCTCAAGCTCATTTGATCGTCTCAATGACTCAGCTTCAACCTGTCAACAACAATGCCGCCCGCTAACCCGCGGGCTAATCAATTAAGGCCCGATCAATCAAGTAACAACACAAGGTGCTAGTGACGAGTCTGATGACTTTGTGCACAATCAGAAAACAATTTCAATTAGTCCTCAATTTTCGTTTCTTACATCCACTCCGCAATCAAGGACAGAAATATTCTTTTATAGAATTAAATTACAACGTCCACAATTTCTACTTTCAGATCCTAATACCAGCAGTTTGGCTGAAACAAGATAAAATTATCAATAATATAATATAATAATCGCCTTCTCATACTAACACCGGAACAGTTCTAACCAATTCCCCAAGTCTGTTAATCCAGCAATCACAACAACCCAGTTATATCCAAATAACCAAGTAAAGAACTATTTAAACTTCAATTTCAAACTCCACAATAAATAAAATAAAACCTCCATAACCCTAATAAACTGCATTTTCTCAGAACATCAAAAGCACGAAAGTTGAGCATGCACTAGAACCCTACCTCAATGAGAGACTCGAGATTCCGCTGAATACTTTGCTTCTTCTCCTGAGCTTCGCTGAGAGCAGAAGAAAGACTCCATAACCTCACAATCTCTTGCTCGAATTCCTCCCATTCGATCACCTTCACATTTTCGAGATCGCTCTTCTTCGGCTCTGCAGGCTGGGCTCGATCTCGTTCCATTAAAAGTTGGAGAGATAGTTTCGATGCGGCTTGAATTTCAGACAAGGCCAGGGGATAGACTTCATCGTCCCAGAATCACCAATTAGGGTTCAGGACACATTTTCTCGGGAAAATGTTTTGGGGTTTTTTTTTTTCTCGGGAAAATTTGTTTTTTTATGGGTCGAATCGAGAAAATTTTGATTAGGATTCTTTGACCAGTTTGAAAGAAGGGTTCGATAAGCAAAGAATGACAAGTGGAAGAGAGACTGGAAGTTGGCGACGATTTGAATGTCAATTTAAGCGGACCAAGCACACTGCTTTCAAAAAAAAACAAAAAAAAAAAAAAGCAGATCGCTGTGCTAGTAATGTGCAGTAGAGAAACTAGCTTTCATACACAACTAATTTAATCACATTATTATCAACATGCTAAAGATATATTTTATAACCGACATCACACACCACTTAAGATGTTTTATAACACTAAAATCACTATTCACAACATCTGATTGAATCACATTATTGCTAGCCTATTATAAGGTACTAATTTTTTTTTCAAAAAAAACTTTACTAATCTATCAACGGCACTACGCACCTCTTAAGATGTTTTGAACACAATATTCATGATTTTTTTTATTTTTTATTATATTTTTGTTTCCCCTTTACGTGGATACCATCAACTTTTACTCATCCTTCCATTTTTTTATCCTTCAATATTATATTTTATGATGACCAAATTACCCCTGCATTATTTGATATATTATAATGGGCTGGTTTTGGATTTTTTTGGTTGAGGGGCAATTTTTTCCTAATATTTTTGTTGAAGCCGTGACACCAAAACTGGCCTCCAACTTTATACATCGATTTTCATACGTTGGTTGCTGAAATAGAAAGAGAGATATGAATGATAAAGGCTGCTTGACTGTGGCCATGAGCAGGACTAAATTTTTTATAATGTTTTTAGGCTCGAAAATGGTGGATAACTGTGGCTTGCTACTAGTTGTCCCCCTTTAGTTAAAAAAAAATGAATGATAAGGGTGAAATGATGAAAATGTCTAAAGTGCTCATGTATAGATGTAATATTGAGGTAGTGTGGATATTGTTGTTACGATGTTCGTGTAGTATTAAGATAATGTACATAATGTTGTAGTCGATTATGTATAGGATACTGAAATATCTTTTAGATAGTTTCCTAGTTGTAATTGTATTACTTGGAGAGCAAGTTTTCTCTCTCCCATATTAGTATAAATAAAGACACAATGCATGAGAAATAATGTGTAGCAAAAATCCTCCGTATTCAATCTTGACAAATTTGTACCTACAAAACAAATAAACACATTTGATCAACGGCCAACGCCACATGTGCCCATGATGTGGGGGGTTTGGTCAATGGATATCTAATGTCTGAGTCAATTTCTCTAAAAAGAGAGAGTTTAGGGATCAATTGTGTAGCCAAAGCTTACCAGAAATTAGTGAAGATGGGATATATATCTATAGGAGCTAGACCGCCTACATATGTGGGTTTTGCCTAGACATGTGTTGGCATTCGATTGGCCAAGTTAAGTCATCTGTAGGATCGATGGGGAAATAATTATCTCAAAAATATTATTTAATAAACAATATCTTAGGATTATGTTGTAGTATCTATGATTGTGATTGCTTGCTCAATTGAGTTGGTCTCCATTTAGGAGAGTAATAAATATAAGATTTTTTTTTTTTTTTGAAAACATAAATATAAGTTTTAGTAATTAGTCATACCTTTAATACTTTTGACTTTTCTCCTTGCCACGGGCAGAAGAGCTTGATGAGGTTGTGACATTTGCTCAAGTCTTAAGGGATGTTGTATTGTGCGTGGATTAAATGTGGCCTTGCCAATTTAATAAGGGTATTCTTGTCTTCTTCGAATCAAAGTCTACATGTTAGTTCCATGATTTTTTGCTCCACAAATGTCCTCACACGGGCTATATTGCGCCCAGGAAAGGGCAGATGGTGTAGAAATCCCAAGTTGAGTGGATAAGCCAAAAGTTGTTTATTGATTTTCCTTAGATTATAAGATTTGACTTGAAGTTTAAGTCTTGTAGAAAAGGAAAACCAACCGCCTCCAAAACTTATTTAAGTCTACCTTAAGTAGAGGGTTAAAGAAATTCAGACAACAATTACTCCTAACAAGAAAGAGAGAAAACTAGGGAAATTGCAGCCCCTCTGTGGAGCCAAAAATAATCAAAAGGCGACACGTGGATTTTTGGACAAAAAGGACAAAATTACCCTTGAGGAGCACCGGAATTCCTATGCGTGAGCAGTGGACAAACATCCCACAATCAAGTCAAAAGTGTCCAAATTGGTATTTATTTTTAAACCTATTTCATCCATCCTTATCAAATCTTCTCTACAAGGTAACCCACAAAACATTTCTTTTAAATTATGTTAATTGGCTAATTAATGCATTTATTACCTAATTAATCTATTAATAGCCAATTAAACCACCAATTACACCCAAAAAATACACAAAAGGCCGGTCACCTTCTCTCCCAAAGGGACCGGCAATGCACTATATATTCAATCTCATTTCCTCTAAAAACCTAGGTCTTGACTCTTGCTAAACACTCAAAAATTGCACAAACACTTTTCTCTCAAAATTCTAACCTTGGCATCGAAGGTTTTTCGGCCAAAGCCCCCCCATTCATCGTGGATGCATGAGGCTCTTGGCCTTGACCATAGGTATTATTTATTTTGTAGGTGCAATTTTGTCCAAGATCAAGGAGGAAGAAATTTGCATCCACAAATTGGTGCTTTCATTGAGAGTTGAGTCACACACTCGCAGAAGACTCTCGCATCCAAGGTTTTCTATTTTCTTGTCCATTTGTAGATTTTTCGTACGTTCTTATTTTTAAAAAAAAATTATTTGCAAAATTTCTTTGATAAAACATAAAAGAGAAGTACAATGGCTAGAAATTTAGAAAATTCAACAAGTGAAAATTCCAATATTCAAGAGATGGGACCACGGCAATCCACAAAGTTAAATGTGACAATAAGTGGAGCGAAACCACCCCCACGAGTTTCCACCACGGGAACCACCGTGATGGCCACCATGGTAGCCACCCGCGGCAAGGTCCATGGTGTAACGCCCCTGCCCCAAAATTTTTTATATTCGGGGAATATTATTGGTGATAGGCCCAAACTAAATACTTGTTTAGTTATCTACCATTAATCCCGATTAAGCACTTTAAATTTATAACCTCACATTCAATTTATAACCAACATTTAATTATCAAAGCATAAGGATAAAACTCAAGTTATTAACCAAATTGCCTTCTCTTAGTACAATTGTTCAACAAAAGATTAATCTTGATTATTCAACTACCACTTAACGTGATACTTCCTTTATAGTCCTTGTCTCCAACTATGATCCATAATTACAATTTCTCAATCAAGTGCACCAAGGCCATGGCTCAAGCCATGTCACTCCAATCCCAACGCGAGCCCAAAGCGTTGTCAAGCCGAGACCATGCCGAGCACCCACGTATGCCACGCGTCGAGCAGCCCATTCCCGTGGCCCAGCCTGCTCCCGCCAAGCAGCTTACTCTCGTGGCCCAGCCTGCTCCCGTCGAGTAGCCCACTCTCATGGCCCAACCTACTCTCGTGGCCCAGCCTGCTCCCGCCAAGTAGCCCACTCCCGTGGCCCAGCCTGCTCCCTCCAAGCAGCCTACTCCCATGGCATAGCCTGCTCTCGTGGCCTTCCAAGTAGCCTAAATCGATCCAAGATTAGTTTTACCATCCTGGCTCTAAATTTCCGGACCAACGATCGAACTGGGAGCATTTTCACCATATTTTTCTGCGGATTTGACATTTCGCAACTCAAATCTCATGCCCAGAGTCTACCACACTTCCATTGCTCAACGAGACACATTCCTTCCAAACTATTCCGACCCAAATGGAGAACAACACTTGTCTCACAGCAGACAACTTTGGTGAACCAACTCTTGCAGCACACCGAGATGCAATGTGCCCCAGACGAGGTGTCCCAAAGTAGGACAAGGGCAGACAAAAAACCTCTCCAGTAGCGTCCTGACAAACATCCACTCGACCATCCACGAACCGAGCGTTTAGGTAATGTACACTCCCAATTAGGCCCCCGACATAGTGTACACTCCCGTTTTAGCATGCGGAGGAGCGTGCAATCTCGACTAGGCCCACGGACGAGCATACATACATGGTTGGGGTCACACTCCGATAGTCAACATGAGCAACCTTCCAGGTGAAGTGTTCATTTGCTGCTAAGCCCTCAAGGAGCATCCTGCACCTCACATCGGAGTAGGTAGCACGACAGACGAAGAGAAACAGTCACTCAATCCGGCTCAAGTTCAACTGGTAGCCTGCGAAGAACTCGCTCACCTGCTAGGAATGCACCATACGTATCACATCCACGACATAGATGAGCCAAACACATGGAAGAGCAGCCTAAACCAGTAAGTCACGACTAGGGACAGCCGAGAGCTCCGCTACCCCAACAAAGGCAAATTCAGGAAAAAGTAGAGAGACTATTGACCAAGCGATTGCGTAATTTCCAACGCAACGAGGTCATCGACAAGGCACTATGACGGAACATGACCAACATAAGCAGGTCACCCTTCACGGACGAGATTGAGTAGGCAGAGCCTCCACACGAGATCAGCATGCCACATTTCACATCTTTCAAAGGGGATGAAGACCCGGAGAGACACTTAAAGCACTACCGAAGTGCAATGATCCTCTATCGAAACAATGACGATCTCATGTGTAAGATACACTCTACAACGTGAAGCGCAAGATTAGTTCTACACCCTGCCATCACAATCTATCCAGAGTTTCAACGAACTTTCTTTGGTTTTCACCAAAGAATATTCATTCTATCGCTCGATCAAAAAGAAGTCGGACCATTTGTTCAATGTCAAAAAGAACCTAAAGGAGTCACTTTGCAACTATGTGAAGAGGTTCCAAGTAAAGAAGGCAAGGCTAGTCGGATGCAACGACTCGATAGCTAGAGTAGCTTTCCAAAAAGGAATTCCAGCAAACCATTCGTTATTCAGAAAATTGATCATGAAAGAAGATCTAACTCTAGCAGACTCTTTTGTTATAGCAGAGAAGCATGCACTTTGGGACGAGGCTCCCCGATGCACATTCAAGGACTTGAAGAAGTACTTGACATCACTTCCCTACTATCCAAACTGGAAGCAGCGGAAGACTTATTCACATGTTTGACGATACCTAAAGCAACAATAAGCTCTACCATAATACGAAAAGAGCTGGGGGCCCGACTACCTCAATTCCATAGTTCAAAAGATAACTTTGGTGATATTTGTTGCAACCCGGAAGCTCAAGTTTTACCTTTAAACACACGCAGTCATCCTCATGACGCACTACTCCACCCAATCCAAACACGTGACGATAAATGCGTAGACCCTGGCGAATGCAAAGTTTTCTGACGAATGCAACAACTTGACCCAAAAGACACGCCAAGGGTAGACGAACATTAGAAGGACACATTCGGAAGCAAGTTTTGTCCTCGTCACCCCAAAAGATTCTACATAGGAGCAACATGTACTGGCAATTGAGCACCATCTCCTGTTGCGCATCACATGGCCTTAGCCTACCCTTGCTTCATAATTTAGCTCTATAGCGGTCCAATACCAGTAGTTGAGCATCTCCTGCTATATGTAACATGGTCCCAGCTCCATGACTCCCTACCACGTATTCACGACGCAACAGAGAAACCCAACGAAGCCCGGAAGGTAGTCGAGCATGCCCTAGCTGTGCCTACTCCACCCGACCCCATAGAGAGTTCTGGCATTTGCATGTCGACGGCGCATCCAACTACAAAGGTTCAAAAACAGGCGTAGTCTTTGTCACCCCAGACGATTCGATACCGGAACAGGTGATCCTTCTAAGCTTTAAAGCATCCAACAACAAAGCAGAGTACAAGACCCTACTAGCAGGCCTTTGAATAACAAAAGACTTAGCGGTGAAAAAGCTCATAATTCATTCTAATTCCCAGCTAATCACTAGCCAGACTACTTGAAGTGTTTCAGACTTACACCTCCACTCAAGTTCCACAGGCAGATAATGCTCACGTGGACGCAGTAATCGGCTTAGCATAGAGGCAAAGCCAACTCAAACGCTCTATTTCGGTGGAGTATCTAGACGAGCCAAGCATAGAGGCAAAGCCAGCAACCGAGGTGTCATAGGTTAATACAACTCCAAACTGACAAGATTTCATTGTAGACTACTTGGTCAATGGCACATTCCCCACAGAAAGATTGGAGTCTAGGAAGCTCCAAATCAAGGCAGTACGCTACTACATGTGGAACAGCATTTTCATCTGAAAATCCTACACCGGACCATATCTTCGCTGCCTAACGCCTCCTGATGTCTTAAAGGTTCTAAGCTCAATCCACGAAGACGTTTGCAGAAATCACTCCAGAGGTCGATCCTTAGCACAGAAGGTTCCTAACGTAGGCTATTATTGGCCTACTATGCACCAAGATGCTAAAGAGTTAGTATAAAAGTGCGACCTTTACCAACACTAAAAGCCTGTACCATCACTGCCTGCCAGCGAGCTACACCCGTAGACGAATCCTTGGCCATACATGCAGTGGGCAATCGACCTGCTATTGGGGGCAAATGCATTATGATCGTGGCAACTGATTACTTCACCAAATTGGTAGAAGCAGAGCCCAAGACGACAACGACTTAGAGGGACATAGAGCACTTCATATGGAGGAACATCATTTGTCGATTTGGCATCCCTCAATCTATCATCACCGATAACGGCTTGCAATTCATGGGCAAAGATGTGGCGAAGTTCTTCCAAAAGTATGGCATCAAGCAGCACATGTCCATGTCGAGATATCCTCAAGGCAATAGGTGGGCCGAAGCATCCAACAAGATGATCCTCGACTGCCTTAAGAAATCCCTCTCCAACAAGAAGGGAAAATGGCCAGACGAACTCCCCGAATGTTTATGGGCATAATGCACCACCAAAAGACAAGCAATCGGTGAGACTCTTTTCTTTTTGGTATTTGGCTCAGAAGCAATCATTCATCTTAATGTCATCAAGCTAAGTATCATCACTCTACTACCAAACATTGAGCAAAACAGTAAGGAGATGGCCACAAGTTTAGATCTGGCAGAGAAGAAGCGTGAGCAGACCATCACCCGCATCGCAGCCTACCAGCAGCAACTCCTCTCCAGCTACAACAAAAGGGCCAATATCCGACAGTTCCAACCCGAAGATCTAGTCCTAAGAAAAGTCTTCATCACTGCCCATAGAGAAGGCTCCAAAAAGATGGATCCCATCTGGGAAGGTCAGTACAAGATCAGTAGAGTATGCGACAAGAGTAATTACACCCTTGCTACCAAAAAATGACAAAAATATAAAAAAACAATGGAACGCCTACAATATAAGGAAGTACCATGTGTGACCTCCCACTACATCAAAGCCCAAAGACTCAAGCAGCTCGACGGGCACCACCTCACAAGCTAGGGATTATCCAGTTGTTATGCAGTTCCTACCTAACAGCTTAGTTCTCATTCGTTGCACTCATTTTTCAATGAGGAATTCAGAAGTAATCATAAATTGGCTTGGCTACATGCTTACAACAACTTATCAATCCTACATTTCAAAAGAAGACCGCACCCTTCTTAAAGACTCATTGCAGGAATTGCGCCCCCCGAGGGACCAACCATGTTCTTCAGTGTGAAAGGGTAAATTAATTGTTCTCCAGTGCGAGATGGTAAACCAATTCCCCGACACCCACATGGGTCAGCTCTCCAAGATGGGAGGAGAAACTCTCCAGTTCGAATATCCAGACGTGGATGAGCCTAGCTGCCTTAGTATAACTAGATGCATGATGGCTTGCACCGGGATTCCTAGAAGTAGCCATAATGGTCGTTTTCAAGGCTTAGCTAACTGAAGGATTTTGGGTCTCTTGGCCTAATCTGCGGAGAACCGGGCCCTAGAGACGGAAGGGGCACATTACTTAGTACGTCCTATAGACGGCTGCCTTAGAACCCTAAAGATGTTACCGAGTGCACGAAGGTAGCCTACGATTTTCGGACGACTGCCTATAGCTTGCCCTTCGAGCCATAAAACCACGCTAAACTCATACAACCGCACATTCTTGTGAAAGGTTAAACAAGCTAACGTGCATATATGAAGCTTTATCCACTGCCGACATGCTACATAGTTGATAAACTTCACTTTTGCTAACCCTATGGCTAAAAACTTTGCAAAGTTCTACACCAACACTTATGACTATATAGGCTACGCGAGCCTGTTTGCTTATAGAAAAGTAGCACGCCTGCCACTGGTCTATAAAGTCTAAAGGTTAAGGCATGAACAAAAAAAGCGAAGATGAAGAAATGTGAAGGAAATATGTTTATAAACAACTAGCAAAGGCCAAAGGAGTTTAAGCAAAACAAGAGCTACAAGGAAAAACAAAGACAATCCTAAAGGTTACCTAAAAGACTACACTTCACTAGCTTGGACATCCCACGGCCACTCGGTCGCCACACCTTAAGCAGCAGCGACATCATCCAGCGTTTCACCCCTGGCTGCCCCATCCTGGGCACCAACTTTTCCAACTATTTCACCAATAGAAGCCTCAAAAGTAAAAGCAAGCATGTCTTCTGGAGAAATAGATAAGGTCTCGAAACCTCGAGCAGACCAACATGGATGCGCTGCAACTCATCCACTTCCTTCTTTAGACTTTCGTTGATCTTCAGTACACCTTGAAGTTCCAACACTTGAGGTTCAAGCCTATCGACGATTCTCTTAAAGTGGATCACTTGATTATAAGTAGCAATCAACTCTTCATTCTTTCCTTAAGCAGCGAAACAAAGCTCAGAAACTGCAAACTCAAGATCTTGAATCGGAGGTATGTAACATCCAATCTCTTTCTCTGCACTTTCATACTTAACTTAGATCGCGTCAAGCCTAGTCTTCAAGTCAACGATCTTTTGGCAAGCGGTCTCAAGCTGCAGACAAGTGGGTGCAGAAATATTAGACCCCTTCAAAGCAACGAGCTCAGAATCCAACCTCTTGATCCCCTCGGCCGAGGAATAAGTTTCAGCTGCCACAGTCTTCGCCACCTCCTTGGCAGCCTTGCTATATCTACATTATAGCAAGTAGAGCAATCCTTCTATATTGGGTCGTATGTTTGGCAAAGGAACTTGGGCAAACAAACTTTTCTAACGCCATCAACAAACTTGACACAAACGTCCATGTCTTCAAGCAGATCTGGTTTTAAGAGCACACAGATCTCAGCAGCCTTCCCAGAAGTAGGCTTAGTAGATTTCTCACAGCTACCCACGCGATCAGTCTCCTTCTTCCCAGCAGGCGAATCAGTCTCAGCAGCAGAGGGAGTGGGCCTTAACACCACTTTAGCAACAGAGTTCACCTTATCGCTCTTCATAATAGCAAGCCTTTCCGAAGGAGAACTGGACTTAGCTCCCATTAGACGTCTTGGCATAGACTTCGGCACTGGAAGCATGACAAGACCTCTACACTGAGCAATACTATCAGTAATCGAATTAGCCATTCTCGACATACCATGCGCCACAAGCTCAGATCTAACAGCCTCATGTTTTTTCCCATTGGAAGAAGCCATGTCAATCACAGGCCTCTCGACAGTAGGTGGACCCTCACGAGCAGCGGAGGAAGTCTTCAGTTTTTTCTTAACCAGCATCTCTTGAGCAGAAGGGGAAGAACTCTTCTTTCCACCTTCATTCATAGTAGGCTCCATGACAGCAATCAGACAAGCCAAAGTATCCATCTTGATCATCTTTACCTTTTCTCTCGGGGGCAACCCACATTTTTTCCGGCGAAGAGAACTATGCAGCCAATGCTATTCACGGTACTTAGTAGGGGAACTCAACCCATACTGGTTTTTTCCTCTTTTTTTTCTCTCAGACCAACAGGCAGGAGGCCTGCATGCCCAGCATTCCAGCAGCCCATAAAGCCCGTGACATTCTCATCTCTCTCAATTGCTGGCCTGGCCCCCGTTAGGTCCAAGAGCCCAAAGGACATAAGCCATGCGGCTCGCCTAGCACTGCACCCCAGCGCCTCAATCTGTGACCCCAGCCGCGCAAGCTGCCCTTGGCTCTAGCCAAGCCGAGCAGCCCAAGCAGTGGTCCCTGCCATAACACCTCATTGGCCCATGACGAGCCAACTCCTGGACCTTGCCAGCTGACGTGCCGCACCACCCCGACGGATGTCCCGTGACAGCACTATCCAAGAAGAAGACAAGGAAAATTAATTTTTTCTTACCTTGGTGCAGCGCGGAGAAAACGAAGAAAGCAACGAAAGACGATCCTTTGCACGGACAAGATGTAGAAGATTGCTAAAGGAGGGCGAACAAATATCCTCTAAACTCTCTCTCTCTCTCTCTTGTAAGGTAGAATAAATCGCTCTAGAAAGTTGATTTAATAACACAATTAAGGTGGACTTAAATAGGCTTTGAGAGAAATTTATTTCTCTTTCCTAGAAGGACCTAATTTCCTATTAAAGAGGGAATCAACATCAAAATAGGAAACAATCCTACGTTTCCTAAAGCAAAAAGATCTCTACACCTATTGCCCTTTCCTAAGAGTAGCCCAACATGTGTGGAGGAATTTGTGGAGCCAAAAATAATCAAGAGGCGACATGTGGATTTTTGGGCAAAAATGACAAAATTACCCTTGAGGAGCACCAGAATTCCTATGCTCGAGCAATGGACAAACATCCCACAATCAAGTCAAAAGTGCCCAAATAGGTATTTATTTTTAAACGTATTTCATCCATTCTCATCAAATCCTCTCCACAAGGTAACCCCCAAAATATTTCTTTTAAATTATATTAATTGGCTAATTATTGGATTTATTACCTAATTAATCTATTAATGGCCAATTAAACCACCAATTACACCAAAAAAATACACAAAAGGCCGGTCACCTTCTTTCCCAAAGGGACCGGCCATGCATTATATATTCAACCTCATTTCCTCTAAAAACCTAGGTCTTGACTCTTGCTAAACACTCAAAAATTCCCCAAACACTTTTCTCTCAAAATTCTAACCTTGGCATCAGAGATTTTTCGGCCAAAGCCCCCCCATTCATCGTGGGTGCGTGAGGCTCTTGGCCTTGACCAAATGTATTATTTGTTTTGTACGTGCAATTTTGTCTAAGATCAAGGAGGAAGAAATTTGCATCCACACCCTCCTCTAGTCTTTTTCTTTATTTGCCCTGGAAAGAGTTGATCGTCCTCGTCTTCTTCTATGTGCCACACCAAAGGTAAGAAAAAATAATTTTCCCTTTCTCTCTTTTGTTTTTTTTTATTTTTTTATTTTTTTATTTTTTTTACGGATGAACTAAAGCCTTAGAGCTACTGGTGTGGCTTGGCATAGAGCCAAGAAGGTGGATGGTGTGGCTGGGAGCCACGATGTTGGAAGATACAACTCAGCTAAGGCCAAGGATGAAGGCATCGTGAGTTGGGTTCGGCTCATGGCTAGCTCGGCCCAGGTGCAGGGTTCGGCTCGGCCTGAGGATTTGTAGTCAAAGCAATTTAGGTTGACGCGACTCTGGGCCTGGCTTGGTACGAGTTGGAATAGCAGCCTGATTGAAGGAAGAGAGGCATGGCTATTGCTGGGCTTGGTGCTGACTAAGAGAGAGAAAAAAGAAGTGTCAAGCTTGCCTCGGGTTGGACCTCGATGAGCCGTGGGGGCCTATTGCTAGGTTCCTGCCACTTTGGGCCTGTGGGCCTAGAGAGGGTGGTTGGGCTGGGCCTAGGCGTGTGTTGTTGCTGCAAAATATTGTACCTCTAGACGTGAGGTGTTGGGTTGCGGCCTAGTGCCTCTTTTTGGCTCTTCCCTCTTTTTTTATTTGTCTCTCAAACAGTCTTCTGAGTAGTTTCCTTATGTATTTGCTCAAGAATTTTTCAACATGTCTTCCACTCAAGGTTCTAAATATGCTAGGCGCTAGTTAGGCGATGGACTAGGCTTATGCGGGAACCTAGGCGGATTTAAGTAAAAAATTTAAGGTAATTTAGGCAAAAATCATAAAAACTTTACTATTTATCCATATATCAATGGCATATTTTTGTTTTGGGCTTAATCAATCATATATTTTTATTAATTAGGTATAGGTCAATGATGGATGCTACATGGGCTTTAAGTCATTACAAATAGTTATAACTTAACTTTTCTATTCTTATCTCTCTATTTGAATGTCATATGGTCTTTAAGCTATTATAAATAGTTAGAACATGAATATTCTGTCACTCTCTCTCTCTCTCTCTCTCTCTCTCTCTTTCTCTCTCTCTCCCATCGTTTACATGAAGCAGTCTACTCAACTCAAGGAAATGGAACTAGGAAACAAACACTACATTGTAGTGTGTGAATCTAAATGTAAAAAATTGAACCACGAACACTGCATTATAGTGTTTGAATCAAAAGATAAAAAAATAGAGCCAGGAAACATACACTGCATTCCAGTGTATGAATCCAAATGTAAAAATTAGGAGTCACACAAGGTGTAAGGCACAAGAGTTGTGAAAGTGATGGGAAAAACAAAACTAGAAAACGGGTACTACAATGCAATGTCTGAATCGAAAAGTAAAAAACAAAACTAGGAAACGGACACTGCATTACAATGTCTAGATTCAAATGCAAAAGAGAACATGTAGGAGGCGTGTGAGTGATGGACAAATAAAACCAGTAAATGGACACTACAACTCAGCGTTTGAATCCAGATGTAAAAAACAGAATAAAAAAACAGACACTGCAACACAGTGTCCAATCCGTATTGACTTATTCCAAAAAATAAAACTATGAGAAAGTGGGTGTTAGTTGAAGTGGGTGCCAACTGTAATGGCAGATTTTGTAATTTTTGTTTATTTTAAATGGATTTAAGTATCACAATACATGATTGACCTATTTATAATTAACATAAATATTGTTAATATTGTAACTTTTTATTGATTTTATACAAAATCACCAAAATTTTTATATATAATATAAATAAGTGATTATTTACACTTAAAAAAAATACTTGTACTTGTTGTAAAATCGATGGTGTGTGCAGTGGAATAAAAGAAACCAGACACAAAATTTACGAGGTTCCTCTACAGTCAGTGTAACTGGAGTACGTTCTCGGGATAGCAGTAGTGCTTTCATATATAATTTGAAATCATAAGATTACAAATCTCTACTCTCTCCTCTCTTCTTCCTCTCTGTCGTGAACCTTGTGGTTTTTTTCTCATTTTTCTGCACTGCCGTGCCTTTCTCTTCTATATTTATAAGAAGCATGATCAAAGCATCTACTTCTTTTTGTAGTGGGATAAAATAGTGGAGGACAACTATTATTCCACATATAGTTGAGTGGACATCAACTTATTCACAACACTCCCCCTTGGAAAGCCACAAGTCTTCGATTGACTCGTTAAAATCTTGATTTGTTTTGGATGCTCCCCCTGATGAGTATCTCCCCTTGATTTCAAATCATTTAGGCTGGTAATTGATCATTCTGCTTCAGTCTCTTAGCGAGAAGAGTTGCCGAAAGAGGTGCTTTACTTGTTAACTTTCCACAGTCTTGTTCTTGAACTAGGCTAGAGGGTTTTCTGATTTCCTCCAAAGGTCTAAATTTACTCCTTTTATCTGGAGCTGAATTTGATTCAAGGGTGATGGACACTTGATCTTGAATTGGACTTGTGATTTCTTTAAGGACCTTCGAGGCTTGATCTTGAATGAAATTGGACCATGAGGAGCTTCACGTGGCAAGTGATCTTCGGCTTTCTCAGGGATGAATCAGCATGTGTTTGTTACGCTTGTCTCCACATGCTTCAATGTATCATTTTCACTTGCCTTATATGTTCCCCTTGCAAAAGTGGTATCTTTCCTAGTTTTTCCCCATGCAAGTTTGGCATCTTCTCTTGCAATATTTGCTCACTGATTCAGGAGTGGAATGCAACCCTTGCATTTGGATGGTTCATCACTTCTTGGTGACTCATCCATGTGTGGCAGCTTTAGTGCAAATAGCCAACATCATATCAAAAGTTGAAGATGAGTACTCGAGAGCAATGCAAGGTAAGCAACCAGGCAAAAGTTCCGGGCAATCAGTTCCAAATCATGAGCTTGATTCCATGTGGCGACTGATTGCTCTTTTTCTCCTTATCCTGCAGGTGAGAACAAGGACAAAGGAAAGGACAGGGAGATTGCATGATATGAGATACTCTTACTCTCATCCCTGATGATATGAGATAATCTTACTCTGGTGTGACTGGTTTTGAAGAGGTATTCTCGGAGAGGAAGAAAACTAAGTATTTCGAGATGCTTTATTGAAGATGCATTCTCAGAGATGAGGAAGAGTTAGGTATTCTTGCAAGTCTGCCTTGTTATGGAGAACGAAGGTTGACATATATAGAGATTTTTCAATAGCAAGTAGTAGTGTTGTGCCTTTACTCTTGTCAGCAACTATGGTGTTATTAGAACAATAAGATTTACGCGTTTTCAACTTTGTCAGAGATCTTTGACAAAGTTGCACGCGATATCCAAAAAAGCTGAGATTGTGTCTGAAAAATGCCAACGAACTTTATTTAGGAAAATCTGGCTTTTGAAATTCGAAGAGTGATGCCTCTTCGATCTCTGAATAAGTGGATTTGTTGCCTCTTCTTTTATAGAGACATCAATTGTGTTCAAGAGTATGCTCAGAAAGTTGCTGCCTGTAGAAATTTTCCCCTTCTTGCACTTCTGAGATTTTATTTGACCTCCTTTTTCCTTCATCATTTCTGAAAATGGCTTGCCCGTTTAACATTTGCTTAGATTTGAGTCTTAGGAGTGATACAGACGAGCAACGTTAAGATAATATATGGCACCCGTCCTTCTTATCTTTTAATGGTCATCTTACGGTTGGGGACTCTATGATGAAGAATAACATAACCGCTACTATGGTAGCTAGGAATCTTTTCACTCTAAAGGATAATAGAATCCTTTCAAAATGATCTAATGGGTCGGCCGTTCAAGACTCATTGGCTCTCAGTGTTCAATGTGCGGGCTCTGTATCCAATATGGGCCAACGTCTACTTGCTCGAACTCGCCAAGTTGAATCATTCATGGCAGGGGTGGCAAGTCTTAAGCAAGAGATCAAAGGGTTCAATCACGAGAATAGAGTGTTACACGTGCTTGCAAATAATTACTCGACGAGCATGAAAAGAAAGCTCGACCAGCTACAAGAATCCAAAAGTCAGATTCAAAGTGATCACCAAAGGTTCGTTGCTAGATTTTGAAGGTAACTGATGCCTTCCCCTTCTGGTGTTTTGCCAAGTAATGGGGTGCCACATGATCAATCTCCAGTGCCTCCTCATTCTGGGGTATTGTTGAATACTGAGGCTTCACATGAGCAACTTTGTGAAGGCTTCATCCTGTTTGTTTGTTTTAACTCATATGTATGCACATATCTGTAATTTCTCAGAGATATTAATAGATATGTTTTATTTCATTCAATGTATTGTGCCAAATACAATAAAGCATATACTTCACTAAGATGTGGTACTTCTGGGCCAAATATCAATTTATCTTTACCCTCACGAAGATAAATGATCATTCTTAGTGTCTAAATCATTTGAGTATTCAACTCATAATCTTCAATCCATATGATTCTTTAATATCATAAACATAATGGATAAGATTCGTGTTGACACATTGATCGATTTGCTGTTCGAGACAATATTTCTCTCAACAATTTATACTCTTTCTAGACTCTTCAGGAGTTTCAATTTAATATCATCAACTCTTGCAAGAGATTTTAGTATGTTGCAACAATATCATAATGAAAGTACTCACTAAGGCAATTTATACCATCCATTGGTATTGAGTACATATTTTATGTTTTACCCTTTGGGGCTTACTTCAAATAATTTGAATCCTTCACGGCTTTTCTACACTTCATGATACATTTTCCTTTGGAAGTTATACAGAGCAATTTGCTTCCATGTATATGTGAGGAATTTACGTATGGAGATATGATGTGGGCGACTCATAACCCTTCGTATATAATTCTCCATTCATATGAACTTGTTTATAACCTTGAGTCATATCATGTGAGTTTCACGGTATTACAAGTGCCCATATGTAACCTTCTAGGTTCAACATCTTTTGGCTATTTGTATTCTATTCAAGTATATAGGTCTATTTTTCCACGTTCTTACAAAATTGTAATGGAATTGCCTTTCTCCATTTTGGCCAATAATTTTGTTGACAGAAAAGGAACAGGACTCAATATCAACACAGCTCATTGATGAATTTAGTAGCTCCTTGTAAAAACCAAAATTAACATTGGCTGTCATCAATCATTGATCCTATATTCTCATGTGCATGCACTTGCATAAAAGCTTTTCATTTATTTGGATATCCATTGCCTCTTCAAGGGCATTACACTATCTCTTCCAGGATAGTCATAATTTAGAGAATGTGGATCATAACCTCCTCTTAAGCGTTATAGAGCTTGGATAGTAATCTCCACTTCCAGGAGTTGAGTCATTGGAGCCTATATGTCTATCATGCTTCGTGCATGAGACATCAATATTCCCATGTCCACGGATTGTCCTTTCTAGGACGTATATCCATGCGACGACTGTCATGCTTTTGGCATGCAATAGTTATGCTTCGGGAATGCAATAGTTCAGGAGTGCCATATTCTTCTTCTTTCAAATGACTAAATCTTTTGAGTCTAAAGGTCTGCCACGCTTCAGGTGCGCAACAAATAAATCCAACAAATAAATCATTTGCTGCCTCATTATATTGTCCAACAGGGACATTAATTCTTATAGACACATTTGCAACATGTATATGTGATTTCATCACTTTTGTTGCATCATTAAATGCATTTGGCATTTGATTTGCATATCGTTGCATCATTCAATTATTCTCACTTCGTTTTTATATTGATTGCTTCATAAATCAAAATAAGACAAATTCTCTTCGTTCTTCTTGAACAGTTTTTTCTCATCATTCTTCTAGAATGATATTTTCTCATCATTTTTTTGGAACAAAGTTATTTTCTCCCCCTAACGGCGGGAAAATTGTCTTATCAAAATGATAGTCCACAAACCACGCGGTAAACATATCCCCAATCAAGGTTCTAAATGTTGAATGATAGATGGTGAATCAAATTCAACATAAATTCCCAGTTTGTATTGATGCCTTATTTTAGTACGTTATGGCAGTACAATAGGCACATGTATAACACAACCAAAAACTCGTAAATGTGTAATGTTTGGCTGGTGCTCAAATATGAGTTGTACTGAGAAATATTGATGGTTGGCAACAAGTCTAAACCGAATTAATATTGCATCATGTAAAATGACATGTCCCCATGTAGAAGCTTGGCAATTTCATTTTCATGAGCAGAGTGTGGGTAATCAATTTCATTCGCTTAATAAATACTTCTGCTAAACCATTTTTGGGTATGGACATGAGGAACATGGCGTTCAACATCAATGCCCAGTGATATGCAATAATCATCAAGACTTTGAGATGTAAACTCTCCAACAAATATGCATTATATCATCATTTACATACATCAAGGAACTTCTGGTCCTTATTTAATAGCCTATGGATTGAGACTCTTATGTCCTTTATCACAATTAAGTTGTGGCACTTCGGCTCTTCAAACTTAAGGCACTCATCAAGGAACTTCATGTCCGATCTTGAGGATCTAGGGACTTCATGTCTGATCTTTTTGCATGATGGAACTTCAGGTCCAATCATTTTATGTGATGAGGATCAAGAAACTTCAGGTTTTGACTTGATCAAGGAACTTCGGGTCTAGTATGTACTCATCATAACAAAAAGAAGTACAATAAATAAATTAAAGCAATAGGCGGTAATTCCAACTATGGTAAATAAATTGCTTTTAAGTAAATAAAGCTTATAACAAGGGCTTTGATTCAGCACCATTCACATAAATATCAAAGCTTTAAAGCAAAGGGTAATAATTCCACCCACTGTAAATAAATTGCTTTAAATAAATAGAACTTGTGATATGGGCTTTAATCCAACACCATTCACATAAATATGCCAAAACAGAAAATGCAATGATTAAGTCCTCATCTTTTGCTTTTTCATTTTCTTGGTCTGCCACTTCTTTTGTTTCATTCTTTTTATTTTTGTTTTTATTTCACAACTCTAAGTCCTTTTAGTTACTCAAGAAGTAGTAGTAACTGGTGTGCCTCCTCGATGAGTTTCAAAAAAATTGAAACGGTTCCCATAAGTTTAGGAGACAAGAGTGTCAACAACTTATAAGAAGATCAAACCGTTAGATTTAGCTCAAAATTTAGTATGATATGCATAAGATGATACCGAACAACTTTCGTGAAGAAATAGTTTCGATCTGAGTGACCGAAATGGAGTTTTGGTACTCATAAGGTGCCTGTCTAATTTTCTGCGGAAATTGAAAACTGGTTTGGTATTTCAGGCATCTGCGATGATCGCACCGTTGGCATTTTCTGAAAATTTGATATGTTGTAGGTACTGGGCGGACGAACAACTTTGAAGAAGAAAGTGTTTCAATCTGATATCTGCAAGTTAGAGTTCCGAGACTGTTTACATGGCTATCAGATTCTTTACGAATTTTGAGTTTGTACTCTTTTGCTTCTGCAAAGGATGATATACAGTCATACAACAACATATATATATATTTGCTTCAGGAAAATTAGTAGTACAAAGATTTTAAGATGAAATGAAAAGATTTTCTTATCTGTGAGATTCCAGGCGACAGAGGTGAACAAGATTTGTGGTGTTGTGCTTTCCACTGACACGAGAGCTTCTCGTGCTGATAACGTATTGTAAAATCAATGGTGTGTGTAGTGGAATAAAAGAAACAAGACACAAAATTTATGAGGTTCCTTTACAGTCAGTGTGACTGGAGTACGTCCTCGGGGTAGCAACAATGCTTTCATATATAATATGAAATCATAAGATTACAAATCTCTGTTCTCTCCTCCCTTCTTCCTATCTCTGCTGTGAGCCTTGTGGCTTTTTTCTCATTTTTCTGCACTGTCGTGCCTTTCTCTTCTGTATTTATAAGAAGCATGATCAAAGCATCTACATCTTTTTGTAGTGGGATAAAATAGTGGAGGACAACTATTATTCCACATATAGTTGAGTGGACATCCACTTATTCACAACAGTACTGGACATTTGAGCTTATTATTTTATTTTAAGTTTATTATTTAACATATAACATAAAAAAATATCATACTTATCCGTAGTATGATTTACCGTATACTTGAAATAATTGTTGTAATTGGTACTAGGTTTTCGTACTTATGATTTTGGATGCTATACAAGGTTTACAATGATGGGTTATTATATTACGAAAAACAAAGGTTTTATTGAATTCTTATTTTTGTCCACTAACACTTTAGGTTTTGCACCCCCCAAGGACTTAGTAACTAGATTTCAGTGGCGTGCAAGGGATCTTGGTGGTTTTGGCATCTACTCCAATTAATGCAAAAAATTTATTTCATGTTTGTTGATGCACAAAATCGGCGAGGACTTTGGTACAACAGAAAGTGTCAAGTTTGTGACCTTCGCTAGATTGCTCGTCATTAGTATGGATAAGTATGTAAATGAATAGAGATAAGGAAGCAAACAACACAAGATGTACGTGGTTCACCCAGATTGGCTACATCCACGGAGTATAGGAGTTCTTATTAGTTGTGAAGGGTTTACACAAATACATAGGTTCAAGCTCTCTTTTAGTGAGTTCTAGTGAATAGTTTAGTACAAATGACATTAGGGATTATTGTGAGAGAATGATCCCCTTTTATAGAAGAGAGTTTCTAGCTTTGTTTTGACATTGACACGTGTCGTGTTGTGATTGGCCTTTGATATCGACACGTGTTGCACTGTGATTGACCTCTGATACTGACACGTGTCATGTTATGATTGGCCTCCTGGTTGGAGGAAAAGTCTTGTGGGTCATTGACGGTATACTGTTGACTGGTGCTTAGTAGTTTCGGGATTGGTCAAGTATGGTACAAATAGTGCTCCCCTAAGTTCACGAGTGAGGGAAGCTCCTCAGTTGGGGACTTGCAAGATCTAAGCCATTGAGTAATCACGAAACTTCCAAGTACCGAAGTGTGGTGTCACCTTCACTTGCCTTCTCTGTCCTATAAGTAGATGTGGCATCTTCTCTTGGAAGTACTTTTCCTTCATCCAGGAGTGGTATCTTTAGTTGGCGTTGACGCACAAGGTAATGTATCATTTTCATTTGAAGCTTACTTGTAGTTTTGGGTTTGGTCAAGTGCGATACAAACCATATAGTAGGAGTCCCCCAAGTCTCTAAGCGAGGAAATCTGCCAAAGGAGGTGACAGACAAGGTAAGCAATCAGGGTTCCAAGCAATTAGTCTTAGATCGGTAGATTGATCTTGGGTTTCGACTGATTGTACTCATTCTCCCTATCTCTCATTCAGCAACAAGGATAAAGAGAAGAAACAAGGAGAAGAAATGATATGAGGTACTCTTGTTTTTGGAGAAGACGGACGAATTGGCACGTGCTTTGTTGTACATGACTTTCCACAAGTGTATTCTTGAACTGGGCTGCAGGGTTTTCTGGTTTCCTCCAAAGGAGCGAGCCGACTCTAGAATTTGAGGGTCAAAACAAGTCCGTCAAACCTGGAGTATGTTCGATCCTGATGGTATGGGATACTTTTGCTGTTTGACAAAGTAGTAGATGTGGTATGGTGAAGTTTTGTTCTTCGACGACGGTGCTAGCAAAAGGCTATTGAGGCTTCTCGATCTCTTCAATTAGAGCAATGATGCCGAGCATGGATTTGACTTAGACTCTTCCGTCTGGATTGTGCGGTTCCACAAGAAAGGCGTCATGCTGTAGTGATCTGTGCTAGCTCGTTGTTGAACTTTCTGATTCAATCTTTTGTATAGCAGAAATGGTGCGCAACCTTTGCATTTAAATGGTCATTCAGAGCACTACTTTTCAGTGACTCATCCATGCTTGGCAGCTTCAGTGTAAAGAGCCAATATCGTACAAATTGTTTTGAGGTATTTGCCGAAGGAATTCGTGACCTTGACAATGGTTGAGGATGAGTACTCGAGAGCAATGCTAGGCAAGCAACTAGGCAAAGGTTCCTGGCAATCAGTTCTAGATCGGAAGTTTGATTTCAGGTTCCGACTGATTGCATTCTTTCTCCTTGTTTTGCAGGTAAGAGCAAAGACAAAGGAAAAGATAGGAAAAAAGCATGATATGGGATACTCTTGCTTTCAACCCTGATGATATGAGATATTCTTGCTCTGATGTGGCTGGTTGGCAGGGGTATTATCGAGGGAGAAGAAAACGGAGTATTTCGAGAGGCTAGATTGGGAGTGCCATTTCGGATGTGAGGAAGGGTTGACCATTTTTTTTTATTTGGCAGGTATGCCTAATTGTGGAGGATGGAGGTCGACATATATAGGAATTGTCCCAACAGTGAGTAGTAATGTTGTTCCTTTACCCTTCTCGGTCAGAACAATGTAGTGGTCGCTACAAGGTTCACATGTTTTAACTTTGTCAGAGCACTTTGAAAAAGTGGTCTGTGGTATCCAGAAAGCTGATGTTGCATGTGAGGATTATTGATAGGAGCATATTCATGCGACTTAATTAGCTTGTTCTCGTGCATTTACGTTGTGTTTACTTAGTTGTTTTAGTGTTTAAGGCCACTTTTGTGTATTTTCAGATTATAAGGCCAAAGTGTGCAAGAAGATGCAAATTGGAGCCTTTTGGAGCGAAAGAGGAATGAATGAGTTGAAGACTTGAAGAAACGACGAATTCCTACTCCAACGATGAATTCTTACCAAAACGAGGAATCCTACTCAAACAAGGCTTCCTATTTTAGGAAAGTTGACCCTAAGTTTCCCGTTTTGGTAACCTTTCCTAATCTTAAACGTCCGCATTTTCTAGCCACTCTGAAGTCCTTGTAGGCGCTTTAGGACGCAAAACGAAGGCCCTAGGGCCCTTAACACCCAATGCCGTGGGCTTTAGCCCAAGTCCTTTCCCTTGCCGTGCAAGGGGGGGCATTTTAGGCCCAAATCCATGCATTAAGCCCTTCACCCTAATTGGCCCAAATCCATGCATTAAGCCCTTCACCCTAATTCTTCCTCCTAATTAGTGCATCCCACCATTCCATTCCATAATTTCCATTAGTGCATCCCACCATTCCATTCCATAATTTCCATTAGTGCATCCCACCATTCCATTCACACATAAATGCCCATTATCCCATTTTTTTAGCTTTTAATTCCACACCATCCCATTATCCTTTACATCCACTAAACCATGCATCCACATTCACCTAAATAAACCCTAAATTACATCCACTAAACCATCCATCCACCATAATTCCCACCATCCACACCTTTTCCCATCCACCAAATACCTTAAACAAACATCCATTAACACCCATTCTCTTCCTATAAATACCCATTCATTCCATTCACCAAATCATCTCATTTTCCATTGTAATACACAAACACTTCCCCTTCTCCATCTTCTCCATTTCCACTCCATTCCACACTTCCATCCCATCAACCAACCTATCCTTAAACCTTGTGCTACAACAACGAGGAAGAGAAGAGTGCCTAAACGTTCATACAATTCAAGTTTTGAGTTGTTGGAATGTTTAGGTGTTTCTTTGATTTCAAAGTTATGAGGAACTAAACCCCCTTTAGCTAGGGGGTGATTCGAAACTATGTTTATGTTTGTAATATGATTTGATTACTTTTAATTACGTTTCATAAGTTGTGAATTCAATTTGTTTAACTGTTTGATTGATAACCTATTTATGTATGTTTATTAAGAATGAACGCTTAATTTTCATGCATGAATTTGACGCTAGAATATAAGTGAGTTTCACGTAATAGTTATGAACTTATATTCACAAGTAGTGGAGGTTGCTTATAAACAATCGTGTTAAACATATTCTTGGCATAAGTTTCATGCAATCATAGTAACGAATGCCTCGTCAACACTTATAGTTTTCATGATGCTTAATGATTCTTGCTTGTATCTCTATTATGCAATTCATGTAGGGAACTTGTGAGGAATGTTTTGGATTGTCGTATGCAATCATCCAATTCATTAACTTAAGGAAAACTTGACGGTTAATTTAAGCGGACCTAATTAACCCGGGGCGTTGAGAATTCATGGTTTATTGAAAAGCAATTAGACATCGTTTTGTATGCAAATATAACATATGTGGAGATGAACCCCTTAGCTAGCTTCCCATCCATTCATTTCCGTCAAATCCATATTTACAATTTGTTTTATTTCCAAGTTTCCATTTTTAGTTTAAAGTCGTCCAAATCCAATCCCCATTTACTTTATTGTTCAATTTAGTTAGAAATCAATTTAGTTTGTGTTTTTAAAGCATTTTGAGTCTTTTGGTTTGTCTTAGTGTTTTAACGTTTAGTTTCACATTCTTTGAGTCTAGTTTAGTGTTTTATCTTGTTTTTACGTTTTTGAGTCAGTTTCCAAGGTTTTAGCAATCCCTCCTAATCCCCGGTCCAGAACGATCCCTACTTACATACTTACTACAATTGACGAAAAGAGGGTTTAATTTGTGCGCGTATAATTCTCGCATCAAATTTTGGCGCCGTTGCCGGGGATTAGCAACTTTGCTAATCCCTTGGATTGTTTTATTTTCGTTTGTTTTTATTTTTCCAGATTCTTAAATTTGTTTTGTTTCTTGTTTTAGGTACTAGTTCATGACTCGGAGTTCTCATCCGATTCGTGAACATATCCTGGAGTGATTGGGTTCTTCGTCCGGCTGCAAGACGTAAAAGAAAGCGCTACTTGGGAGGCAACCCAATACAGTAAATAAAACTTTTGCTTGTTCATTGATTTTTTCGATAAATTACAATTGTATCTAAACATGGCAGAAAGATGGAGCCTTTACAAAGGTTGTGTACGTGAGGCCCCACTACGTGGCAACACTCTCGGAGCAAGAGGCATCGGAGCAGGAGGCATCGGAACAGGAGGTCTCGGAGCAGAAGGCATTGGAGCAAGAGGCATCGGAGCGGAAGGCATAGGAGCGGGAGGCACCGAAGATAGATCATTCAAGGCCCCAAACCTTGGTGGAACGCTGGATGACCCAGGAAAGAGGTGCCTCTGGAAGAAAGCTGCAAGCCTTTGACGGTCATCAAGCTCGTCAAGTTTCCTCTTCATGCCTGACGAATAATTGTTGGCAAGCACGTGCAAACTTCGGTTCTCGTACTTAAGCTGTTTGATCTCCTGCTTAAGACTCTCCACCTCCGCCATCAAGGATTCAACTTGTCGGGAGCGAGCAAGAAGGCGTTGGCCCATGTTGGACACAGAGCCAGTGCACTGAACACTCAGAGCCAGGGATTCTTGAACGGCCAACTCATCAGACCGTCCTGAAAGCAGCTGACTGTCTTTGGGAGTGAGGAGGTTCCGAGCCACTATCGTAGCCGTTGTGGGATCCGTCATCACAGAGTCCTCATCTGTAAGAGGGCCATGGGAAGATAAGAAAGACGGGCACCATACCTTACCCTGACGAGACGCGACCGGATCACTGCTTAGACTCAAATCTAAGCAAAGGTTCGATGGGTTGGATGAGCTAGCCATTGTTCACGAAGTTAAAAAAGAAGGGGTGGACGGAGTAGATTTTCAAAAGGGCCGGAGACGAGTTTCAAGAATGGAAAATCTTCAGAGTGTGTAAGTTGGCGGTGATCGATAGCTCTATAAAAAGCCAAGGCAACGCATCCACCAATTCAAAAAGCCTCGGCTTTTCAGAAATCACGTTCAACACGTAGAGGCCATCATCGCAACTACACGTCTTTAGCCGACAAGCGCAAAGTTCGGCGACGCTTTATCTGCTTTTCAGAAAACGCGTGCAGCTTTATCGAAGAGGCGTCTTCAAAGATCGAAGAGTCGTCACTATTCCAAAAAGCCGGATTTGCGGGATCAAAATGTTTGTCGACAACAGTAAAAGAACAGTATCACCACTTGCTATTGAATTCCCTATATATGTCGACCTTCATTTTTTTTTTGGCAAGACAGAACTGAAGAAAATGCCCAACTCTTTCTCACCTCTGAAGGCGCACTCCCAGCAAAGCCTTTCGAAATACTCCATTCTTTCTTCTTCCCCAAAGATGATACCAGATGCCTGGAGTACAGATGACCCAGGAGGAAACAGCACCACAAATACATGTGCTGATTCATTCACCGCTTCTTCAAAAGCAAAGGTATCTCATATCATCAAGGGCAAAAGCAAAGGTATCTCATATCATGCTCTTTCCCTGTCTTTTCTTTTGTCCTTGATATTACTTGCATGGCAAAGTGAAAGAAGCAATCAGTCGGCACTTGGAGTCTATCTGGACTCTATTCCCTGGTTGCTTACCTAGCTTTGCTGAGCTATCCTCTAACCCTCTTCAATACGAATTGGAGAGATTGAACAAAGAAACAGATAAAAGGAGGAAGCTCAGACCTTCGGGGGAGACCAAAGGAAGCCTGCTACCCAGTTCAAGAGTAGCACAAAGGAAAATCAACGATGGGAGCAGCGCATTTCAAGAGTAAGCCTGTGGAATCACTCAAGATGAAGCCTCACTGCAATCACCAAGGAGAAGATGGAATTTACACTCCATAACCAGATTTGCATCTCTAAAACTCTTCTCTTTGATAGATACATTCTGCCATGTTTAGTATGTTTAGTTGTTGTTTTATATGTTTTCTTTTGTTTGGTGTGTTTTAAGCTTAAAACATTGAGGACAATGTTTGATTTAAGTGTGGGGGGGTAATTAAGTATGTTGATGCAAATTTGTTGGATTTTATCACCCATAACTTTAAGTGTTGTTCCTTGCTGTTTTTAAAATGTTTTTAAACTGTTTTAGTGTGTGTTGAATTAAAAATCCGAAAATACCATAAAAATTTGAAAAAAATTGTTTTGAAAAACCCAAAAAGAGTTGTTTTTGTGTGTTTGTTTGTGTCGTAGGTCACCTTCCAACGCAATGATGAGGATTTGGTTTTTAATTGCATGATGGTTAAAGAAAGTTACAAACATGGTTGGACGTTTGATATACTCTTTGGTTTATGCTTGGTTGTAGTTATAGTTTACGAATTCACATGTAATCACAAAAGAAAAAAATTAGTTTTTGTAACATGCTTGAAGGAAGGAACTTAAACAAACGCTACATCCCTATGAGACTTGAGCCTAAACGTTATTTGGAGAATTATAATCTATGCATCATTGTTTTCTAAGTCGTTGTATGATCTCATTATTCATTGCTTGGTTACTACTTAGAAGGCGTTTCATCACTTAGTTCCAAATGCTAGAACTCATGCCCATTTCATTCAAAGCATGTCATTGATTTGCATACCACATATTCAAGATGAAGTTGTGTAGTGACCACCACCATAGCCAAATTGCCATATTTGCCTTTTCATTTGTTTTGTAGGATTTAACCCCGTTGAGCCTTGTGTAGCCTATGTTCTTTGTTAACCCACATTATCCTCACATAGCCTAGATTAGGACCATCCTTACCCTTGTTCTTGAAGCATAGTAAGCAATGAATTCCTTTTGATTAATGTGTTGCAGAAAATAAGTGTGGGGGAAGGATTATGGATGTGAGTTTATGTGCCATACGCATGGTTAAAAAAAAAAATAAATAAATAAAAAAAAATAAAAAATAAAAAAAAGAAAAGAAAAAGAAGTGAAAAAGAGTTGAAAAGTATTGTTTGTTGAAGTAAGGGCCCAAAACAATGAATTAGGCCCTAAGATTTGTTTGAATCTTCCCCATTTGTCTAAAAGTTGATTTCTGCATTCTAAGGGAATTCTAGGTCTTAATTTCATTACTTTACTTACTATTGCTTAAAGAACTTTTGTTTATCCCTACCTTTCCTTGTTAGCCAACACCCCAAGCCCCGTTACAACCCTTGACTTCTATCTTGAGTGTTGTGCATTTCAATTGTGGAGTTTGAATTCAGTATGAGCATATGGTGTCACTGGTTCTCGCATCTAAGTAGTAGCATTCCATTCATGAGATCATATCTAAACACATTTAATTACTCCAGAAATTGCGTTCTTTGTTATAACGTATGTGAGTACTAGTCTTTCATGTTTACATCAATCTGCTCACATATAACTAGTGTAGGGTGTGTAGTCAGAAAATCTGAGTGAAAATTGAGTGCATAACTAGTGAGGAATTGAGGGAATTCTCTAAGGCATGTTACTACATTCAAAATGTGTTTTAATTGATTAAATGCGAACTAGTGAATGGTGACTATGAGTAAGTATGTGCTTGAGGGGAAAGAAGACTAAAAGCTATGTGTGTGATGATCTTAGACATGTCATGTTTCATTGGAAATCCCTGAGGAAAACGTTGGAAGGTTTAGGTTATGTTTTGTTTGTTTTGTGGCGTTTTGTTTACTTTAGTTGTTTTGTTTTGCTCGAGGACTAGCAAAAGTTAAGTGTGGGGGAATTTGATAGGAGCATATTCATGCGACTTAATTAGCTTGTTCTCGTGCATTTACGTTGTGTTTACTTAGTTGTTTTAGTGTTTAAGGCCACTTTTGTGTATTTTCAGATTATAAGGCCAAAGTGTGCAAGAAGATGCAAATTGGAGCCTTTTGGAGCGAAAGAGGAATGAATGAGTTGAAGACTTGAAGAAACGACGAATTCCTACTCCAACGATGAATTCTTACCAAAACGAGGAATCCTACTCAAACAAGGCTTCCTATTTTAGGAAAGTTGACCCTAAGTTTCCCGTTTTGGTAACCTTTCCTAATCTTAAACGTCCGCATTTTCTAGCCACTCTGAAGTCCTTGTAGGCGCTTTAGGACGCAAAACGAAGGCCCTAGGGCCCTTAACACCCAATGCCATGGGCTTTAGCCCAAGTCCTTTCCCTTGCCGTGCAAGGGGGGGCATTTTAGGCCCAAATCCATGCATTAAGCCCTTCACCCTAATTGGCCCAAATCCATGCATTAAGCCCTTCACCCTAATTCTTCCTCCTAATTAGTGCATCCCACCATTCCATTCCATAATTTCCATTAGTGCATCCCACCATTCCATTCCATAATTTCCATTAGTGCATCCCACCATTCCATTCACACATAAATGCCCATTATCCCATTTTTTTAGCTTTTAATTCCACACCATCCCATTATCCTTTACATCCACTAAACCATGCATCCACATTCACCTAAATAAACCCTAAATTACATCCACTAAACCATCCATCCACCATAATTCCCACCATCCACACCTTTTCCCATCCACCAAATACCTTAAACAAACATCCATTAACACCCATTCTCTTCCTATAAATACCCATTCATTCCATTCACCAAATCATCTCATTTTCCATTGTAATACACAAACACTTCCCCTTCTCCATCTTCTCCATTTCCACTCCATTCCACACTTCCATCCCATCAACCAACCTATCCTTAAACCTTGTGCTACAACAACGAGGAAGAGAAGAGTGCCTAAACGTTCATACAATTCAAGTTTTGAGTTGTTGGAATGTTTAGGTGTTTCTTTGATTTCAAAGTTATGAGGAACTAAACCCCCTTTAGCTAGGGGGTGATTCGAAACTATGTTTATGTTTGTAATATGATTTGATTACTTTTAATTACGTTTCATAAGTTGTGAATTCAATTTGTTTAACTGTTTGATTGATAACCTATTTATGTATGTTTATTAAGAATGAACGCTTAATTTTCATGCATGAATTTGACGCTAGAATATAAGTGAGTTTCACGTAATAGTTATGAACTTATATTCACAAGTAGTGGAGGTTGCTTATAAACAATCGTGTTAAACATATTCTTGGCATAAGTTTCATGCAATCATAGTAACGAATGCCTCGTCAACACTTATAGTTTTCATGATGCTTAATGATTCTTGCTTGTATCTCTATTATGCAATTCATGTAGGGAACTTGTGAGGAATGTTTTGGATTGTCGTATGCAATCATCCAATTCATTAACTTAAGGAAAACTTGACGGTTAATTTAAGCGGACCTAATTAACCCGGGGCGTTGAGAATTCATGGTTTATTGAAAAGCAATTAGACATCGTTTTGTATGCAAATATAACATATGTGGAGATGAACCCCTTAGCTAGCTTCCCATCCATTCATTTCCGTCAAATCCATATTTACAATTTGTTTTATTTCCAAGTTTCCATTTTTAGTTTAAAGTCGTCCAAATCCAATCCCCATTTACTTTATTGTTCAATTTAGTTAGAAATCAATTTAGTTTGTGTTTTTAAAGCATTTTGAGTCTTTTGGTTTGTCTTAGTGTTTTAACGTTTAGTTTCACATTCTTTGAGTCTAGTTTAGTGTTTTATCTTGTTTTTACGTTTTTGAGTCAGTTTCCAAGGTTTTAGCAATCCCTCCTAATCCCCGGTCCAGAATGATCCCTACTTACATACTTACTACAATTGACGAAAAGAGGGTTTAATTTGTGCGCGTATAATTCTCGCATCAATTATGGACAAATTTTATCCAATGAAATCCAACTCTTGAAGTTCGGGGAGCGGTGCCTCTTCGATTTCTGAGCAGGCAATCTTGTTGGGGATATGGTTCTCGAGATTCGGAGAGCGGTGCCTCTTCGATTTCTGGGCATGCAATCTTGTTGGGAGTGTTTTCTCAGATATGAAGAAAGGTTGGGCATTTTTGCAAGTTTGCTTTGCCTCGGAGCACAGAGGTTGACACACATAAGGATTTTCCAATAATCAAGCAGTGATGCCGTTCCTTTATCCTTTTGGGTAATAATAGGGTAATTGGGCCTTCAAAATTTACCTGTCTTAACTTTGTCAGAGTTCTTTGGTAAAGTTGTCCTTGGTATCTGAGGAACTGATGTCGCATGTGAAGATTGCTAATAAATTTTAACTCAGGAAATCCGCTTCTCGAAATTCGGAGAGTGGTGCCTTTTTGATTTTTGAACAAGCAGGCCTGTTAAAGATCTGGCTCTTTCTTTTATAAAAGCACCAATTAAGTTCAAGGAGTATGTTCAGAAAGTTATTGCTTGTAGGAATTTTTCCCTTATTTTCGTACTTCTGAGACTTACTGTACCTCATTTTTTCTTCATTTTTTCTGAGAATGTCTGGCCCGTTCGACCGTCATTTGGACTTGAATGCTGTAGAGGAGGTAGCCATGTCTCCTCAGGATAACATATGGTGTCCATCCTTCTTATCTCCTATTGGTCCCCTTACTATTGGGGACTCTGTGATGAAGAATGATATGACCGCTACGGTGGTGGCCAAGAATCTTCTCACTCCCAAAGACAACAAACTACTTTCCAAACAGTCTGATGAGTTGGTTGTTAAGGATTCTCTGGCTTTCAGTGTTCAGTGTGCAGGTTCTGTGTCTAATATGGCCCAACGCCTATTTGCTCGCACCCACCAAGTTGAATCGTTGGCAGCTGAAGTGATAAGTCTCAAACAAAAGATCAGAGGGCTTAAGCACGAGAATAAACAGTTGCACATGCTTGCACATAGCTATACTACAACCATGAAGAGAAAGCTTGACCAGTTACAGGAATCCGAGGGTCAGATTTTAACTGATCATCAGAGGTTTGTGAGTTTGTTCGAAAGACATTTACTGCCTTCGTCCTCTGGGGTTGTACCACATACTGAAGCTCCAAATGATCAACCTCTGGTGCCTCCTCTTTCTGGGGTTCTGCCCAGTACTGAGGCTCCAAATAATCACCCTCCGGTGCCTCCTATTTCTGGGGCTTTGCCGAGTGTTGAGACTTCTCCTGAGCAACCTTTTTGAAGGCGCCCTCCTGTTTGTTTGTTTTGGTTCATGTGTATGCACGTATTTGTAATTTATCGAAGATATCAATAAATAAGCTTTACTTCATTCAACGTGTTGTGTTAAATACACTAAGATATCATTCACTAAGTTCTTTGAATTTTTTTAATTTGTTGAAGTTTGCATATTGAAATTTCGTGGGTGGACCCTGTAGGTTAAAGTAGTGCTCCCTTAATTTCCTGAGTGAGGAAAACTTCTCAGTTGGGGACTTGAAAAATCCAAGGCACTGAGTAGTCGCAAAATTTCCGAGTACCAAGGTATAGTGGTATATGGTAGGAGTTCCCCAAGTCTCCGGTCGAGGGAGTTAACGAAGGAGGTGTCTTGCTAGTAGGCAATTTTCCAAACAAAATTTCACCATTTTCCTTTCTAAGTGGTTGCCCAAAACTCCTCCTTCATATATATTTGGTATGAAAGTTGTTAGGCCCAAAGAAGGGGAGGCCTAGGCTCATTTTTAATTTTTTTTAATGGGTGAAGCTTTGATGTTGAAGCTTTGTAGGTGAAGTTTTTGTGTTGAAGTTTTGTAGGTGAAGCTTTTGTGTTGAAGCTTTATAGGTGAAGCTTTGGTGTTGAAGCTTTTGTGTTGAAGCTTTTGTATTGAAGCTTTGTAGGTGAAACTCTTGTGTTGAAACTTTGTAGGTGAAGCTTTTCTGTTGAAGCTTTGTAGGTGAAACTTTTGTGTTGAAGCTTTTGTATTGAAGCTTTGTTGGGCACCATAAATTGATTTTGCTTCACACTATCTTGATCAAGAGTGTGTGAAGCTTTTGAGAATGGTAGTTGTTCTCCATTGATGAAGCTTTGTTTGATGTTGAAGCTTTTGTGTTAGTCACCATAAATTGGTTTTGCTTCACACTATCTTGATCAAGAGTGTGTGAGGCTTTTGACATTTGTTGTTGCCTTTCATTTGTTGAAGCTTTTGTTGGCATTATAAGTTGGTTTTGCTTCACACTATCTTGATCAAGAGTGTGTGAGGCTTTTGACATTTGTTGTTGCCCTTCACTTGTTGAAGCTTTTGTTGGCACCATAAATTGATTTTGCTTCACACTATCTTGATCAAGAATGTGTGAAGCTTTTGAGAATTGTTGTTGTATTCCATTGATGAAGTTGTTGCGTTCCCCTCTTTTTTTTTTTTTTTTTTTTTGGGAATGGGGTGAACAGAAAATTTGAAATTTGAAATTCCCTAGCTTGTGGAAGTTTGAAGACTTTCCATGTGAGGCTTTCTCATGGTTTGAATTTGAATTTTGAATTTCTTTGATCCTGTTGAACTTATATAAGAAGGACAAGTCTCCACTCTTTACCTTGCCTTCATTTGCTCATTTTGTAGTAATTTTGGAAGACAGAGTGTACTCTAGTTGAGAGGGATTCTGGCATTGCTTTGCACCATCTTCAGGTTGGTAGTCTTCTTTACTAGATCGCATGCTTTCATTCTTGTTGAATTGTTTGCGTGTTCATGTATTTGGTTAAGAACATGATGAACTGGTTGAGCTTTTCTTCATGCCCTAGGAACTTCCTTATGTTTTGATCTTTCATGTAGTGATAGAGTTTGTTTCTGTTTGTTGTAGATGTCAGAGTTTAAAAGTCCTAGTGATGAGGGCTCCCCTAGCTCTAGCTCTAGGTTTAAGCTTGCAATGTTGGAGTCCTTGGGGCCTTTGTTGAAGTCTTGTACCAAAGAAACGTTGAATGATTTTCGCAATTGTCAAACTTTAGCCAATATTGGTTCTTCCTCCTTCATGTCAATGGGTGAGGGGGTTATTTTTTACGCCATACCCATATTTTGCTCTGAGTTCACAGCGGACCTTTTAAAGAAAAACTTGTTAGATAGCGAAAGGCAGCTTAAAGCCCTAAAGCAGTCATGTAGTATCCCCCACAATGTAGGAATGCGTTTGGTACATCATGAAGAATTGCCCTTTGAACCGCCCAAGGGTCATGTTATGTTCTATACCAAAATATTATTGGCCTTAGGGGTGAAGTTGCCTCTGCACCCTTGGTTGCAACGGATGTTATCTTTCATTGGATATGCGCCTGGGCAACTCAATCCTGGTTTTTGGGATACCTTGATCGAGTTTTATATTATTTGGATAGAATGTGGGTTAGGTGAGCCTTCCTTCCATCAGTGGCGTTATTGCTATAAGATGCGCTCGGTGAAAGCATGCCCTGGGTATGCCGAGTGTGCATGTTGGAGTAAGAGAAAGCGTATTGTCTTTGGTAAGAAAAAGGCGTACTGCACTTGGAAAAATCGTTGATGCTTTCTTTATAATGATTGGGAGCATGTTAGAGGTGTCACACCTGAGCGACGTGTTCTTACTCACTTCCAGATTGTAGGTTGTAATGTATCCATTGTTCGCATTGTTTGCTATTTGTTGTGATTTCTTCTTGCGTCTGACATTTTCCTTCATGCAGTGACGCAAAGCAACATTAAATTGTCCGGACAGAAGCTGGCTGATGTAGAGAAGGTGTTAAGAATGCCTAAGGAGGATAGGGGCAAGCTATGGCCTTTGTTTCGAAAGTACGGTTCCCAGCCCCTAGTGTCGGAGTGCCAGAGACGAGCAAGTAAGTTGTGTCCTTTATTTTGCTCCCTCTTTCTTTTACAAAGTTGTATTCTTTACTTTGATTTTTCTTGTTCAGTGGAGAAAGTGAGCAAGAAAGGGGGGACTAGCACCAAGAAAGGGAAAACACCCATGTTAGTTCCCGTAGATGACATTTTGTTTCACAAGGGAGCTCGTAAACACCGAGTGAGGCCAGCCCCTAGACTTAAGTCGCAAGAAGAGGTCCTCAAGATTACTGACTCAAAGAAAGCTGAAGCTGAGGCTATTGGGTGTGCTGCTGCCATAGTTGCAGGGGAGGAGAGACGACTGTTGCCTCCTCTTCCTACCATCGATCTCATCTTTCCTCCAACCATGGAGTCAACTGACCAAGAAGGTGACCCTAGCTCCAGCCGTAAGAGGAAGTATAAAAAAGAGGTTGGCAGCATCCATTGGAAGGATTTGAAGGTTGCCATGCAGCTAAATAGTTTTAGGTATGTCAATAATTGCTTGGCAGGACGTCGATCCACCGTTGACGAGCTTGGCGAGCTGCTAGATGAGAATGAATTAGATCGTGACCGGATGATGAGGCTATCTTTTTATGTAAGTGTTATTCTGTCATTTCTTTATTTTCTTCCCTCTTTTTCTTGGTAGTGACGATCATCTTGTCATGTAGGTCATGACTGAGTACGACGACAGATTACGAGAGGTCAAGCGGTACAAGGTAAAGTAAAGAGAATAACCAGCTTGTGAATGACTCCAGAAAAACAAGCAAAGCTTTGGCTGAGGCCATCCGCCTCAAAGATCACACTTTGAGAGTTTGAAGAGGCGAAATGGTGAGAATGTGAAGCTCAAGAAACAATTGGAGGGGACTGGGAAACAGTTGGAGACTACTATCCTCGAAGTTTCCAAGGTTAAAGAGGAGTTGGATAATGCCTTGATTGAAGTTTATGAGCTAAAAATGAGTATCTCAACTAAGAGAGACGCTGCCGTGTAGGAGTTCTTAGGTTCCCAGGCCTTTCATGATGCTTTTAAACCTCACTGCATCCGGGCGGCTAATTTTGAGAAAAGGAAAAGGATGGCCGTCCTTGAGCGTTACGATAATGGAAGCATTATCCAAAAATACCGTGATGAGATAGATGAGTATCGACAAAGAGGTGAAGCTTTCGTCCTCGCAATTGATCCTAGTACTGAGGATGACTCTGATAATGAGGCTAGTGTCGGTGAGCAGTCTTAGGAAAGTAGGATGGTTCTGGAGATATCGAGGATGGTGGCGATGGTGATGCGGCTGAAACGCAGAGTGATATTGTCAGGGGTTCGGCCTCAGATGAGGATGACTCATAGTGCCCTCTTTTTCTGCATGTACTTTGAATGTAATAGTTTGTTGTTTGTATGACATGTGCCATGTATTCTAAATGTACTAGTTTGTTGTTTGTCTGGCATCTGCCATGTTATAAGGCTGAGGGTTTTTTGTTTGTGTATGTTTGCAACCTTGTACTGTGCGCTTTGATGTTAATTGCCAAGTATTTGTACTATCATTAATAAATGTTTGGCTATGTCTGAATAGATCCCTTGTTTGGATATAAGTCATGTTGACATATACTTGGACTTTATTTCATGTTGTAAGCATTCGTGTTGAAGCTTCAAACCTAAGCGTTTTAGTGATAGGAATGTAAGAGAGTTAGGACCAAGTTGTCTAAATCACCTCTTTATTAAATTGATACCAAATGACCTTCATTACATAAGATGCCGAATGGCCGTAGCTCAACACTTGTACAGTGTGAATCTACTTGTAATAGTACTTCAAGTGATCAGCGTTCCATGGATGGCCAAGGGTCTTGCCATCGAAGCTCCTGAGCTTGTAGGAACCAGGGCGATTGATGCCAATTACTTCAAACGGTCCATCCCAATTTGGGTTGAGCGTGCTTTCACTCGGGACTCTGTCGCAGAGTAGTCTTTTCTTCAATACCCAGTGCCCCACTTTGAAAGAATGAGGTTTGACTCTTGAGTCATAGTAGTTGGAGATGCGTTGCTTGTAGGCGACATTCCTCAAGTGAGCCTGGTTTCTGTGTTCCTCGACTAGATCCAAGTTGAGGGTGAGTTGTTTGTCATTTTCACTTTGCATGTAGTTCTGGACTCGGAATGTTACTTGCTCAAGCTCAACTGGGACAACGGCCTCTGTTCCAAAGGCAAGTGAGAATTGAGTTTCTCCTGTTGAAGTCTGATATGAAGTGTGGTATGACCAAAGAACTTGGGGTACAAATTCTGGCCAACAGCCTTTAGCCTTGTCCAAACTGGTTTTCAAAGTGCACTTGATTATTTTGTTGATGGCCTCAACTTGTCCGTTAGACTGGGGATGAGCTGGGGAGGCAAAACATAAGTTGATGTTGAACTTAGAACTTAACATCCTGAACTTCTTGTTGTCAAACTATCGCCCATTGTCCGTGACTATCGCATTAGGAATGCCAAATCTGCAAAGGATGTTCTTCGATACGAAGTCTTCTATTTTTGCCTCAGTAATGGTTGCCAAGGGTTCTACTTAGGCCCACTTTGTGAAGTAGTCAACTTCAACGATTGCATAACGGACCTTGCCCTTCCCTCAGGCATTGGGTCGATTAAATCAAGTCTTCATTAGGCGAAGGGCCAAGGGCTGATCATAGGAGTAAGAGGCTCGGGAGGGGAGTGATGAATAGTTACGTAGCGTTGACACTTATCACATGAGCAGGATATTCTGATGGCATCTTGGTGGAGTGTTAGCCAGTAATATCTTTGGCGAATAGCCTTGTGTGCTAGGGATCGAGATCCAGCATGATCTCCGCAGACTTCTTTATGTATTTCTCGAAGGACAATTTCCGCTTCCACAGGTGTGAGGCACCGTAAGTATGGTAGGTTAAAACCTCGCTTGTAAAGTTGGTCATTAATGATCAGGTAGCGGGTAGACTTGTATCGAATCTTCTTAGCTTGGACTTTTATCATTTGGGAGGGTGCCATGAACAAGGAATCTATAAATTGGGGTGATCCGACTATCCCCTTGTTGCAAGTTGCACACTTCTGCGACCATGGTGCTTAGTGCTGCCAACAATTTGACATGAATTTTTCTCCCAATCTTGTCTTCCAATGCTGAGGTGAGGCAAGCCAAAGCGTCTGCATGACTGTTTGCCGCTCGAGGGACTTGGGTGATCTGGTAGTGGAAGTGCTTGAGCAAAAGCTGCGTTTGCGCAAGATACGCTGCCATAGAGTTATCCTTAGCGTCAAAGTTGTTCGTGACCTGGTTAACCACCAATTGGGAGTCACTGAAAATATTAATTTGTTTAGCTCCAAGGTGTTTGCCCAAATGTAAGCCTGCTAAAAGGGCCTCATACTGGGCCTCATTGTTTGACGCCTTGAATTTGAAGCGAAGAGTATACTCCATTGCCACTTTGTCAAGGGTAGTCAGGACTAGTCTTGCTCCATAGCCCTGTTGGTTGGATGAGCCATCAACATATAGAGTCCATACTGGGAGTGTTGGTTTTACCTTCCAGGTTTCCAGGGGTGATGAAGTCACTGCCTCAGGTGTAGGAGAAATGTCAACAGGATAAGTGAATTCGGCGATGAAATTTGCAACTACTTGGCCCTTTTCAGCTGGCTTTGGGTGGTAGGAAATGTCAAACTCTCCCAGTGCTATCGCCCATTTGATCATTCGCCCCGAAGTGTCAGGACTCTGAAGTATTTGTCGAAGGGGGTGATTAGTAAGCACGATAATGGAGTGTGCTTGGAAATAAGGGCGAAGTTTCTGAACAGATATGACTGATGCTAGAGCTAATTTCTCAATGTTGGAGTATCGTGTCTCTGCATCTTGTAGAGCCTTGCTAGCGTAGTAGACAGGTCGTTAGATACTACCATCCCTACGAATGAGGACGGAACTGACTGCTGAAGCCGAGACAGACAGATAGACAATTAGGGTGTCACCAACTTCAGGTTTGGAAAGCAGAGGGGCTTTACTCATGTACTCCTTGAGGTTCTTAAATGCTTCGGCATATTCATCAGTCCACGTAATGTACTTCTTACTTCCCTTAAGTGCTTTGAAAAAATGAGCGCATTTGTTTGTGGCCTTAGAGATGAACCTGGTCAAGGCTGCCACCTTGCCAGTAAGACTCTGGATGTCTTTTGAGGTTACTGGTTCTTTCATGTCCATGATTGCTTTGATCTTCTCGGGGTTAGCTTCAATGCCTCATTGGCTAATCATGAAGCCCAAGAATTTTCCAGAGCCCACACCGAAAGCGCATTTGTTAGGGTTCAGCCTTATTCGATACTTCTTCAAGATGGAGAAGGTTTCAGACAAGTTGGCGATGTGTTGGTCAGCATATTTGCTTTTGACTAACATATCATCAACATAAATTTTCATGCTTTTCCCAATCTGTTTAGCGAACATTGAATTGACTAATCTTTGATAAGCCGCCCCTGCATTCTTTAGGCCGAATGGCATGACTTTATCGCAATATAGTCCTCTATCAGTGGTGAAGGCCGTGTGTTTTTGGTCCGAAGGGTTCATGATGATTTAGTTATACCCTGAGTAAGCATCCATGAAGCTCAAGAATTCACACCCTGCTGTAGAGTCTATAAGTCTATCAATGAGAGGAAGGGGAAAGCTATCATTCGGGCATCTTTTGTTTAAGTCAGTGTAGTCAACACATATTCTCCACAAGATCTTTTGAAGAAAAAGACTTTCCTTAGTCAGATTTTTCTTAACAAGGACCACATTTGCTACCCACGTTGGATAATTGACTTCACGGATGAAGCCTATGCTTTTGAGTTTTTCAACTTCTGCCTTCATTGCCTCGTATCGTTCAGCATCATAAGATCTTCGCTTCTGTCTCGCCGGCTTGGTCTTGGGATCAATACTCAAGCGATGACAGATGATATCGAGGGAGATGCCTGGCATGTCTTCGTATGACCATGCGAAGGCTTTAGTGTTCTCTTGCAAAAAAGAGATCAATGCTAACCGAATGGGTGGTGACAAAGTGGTGCCAATCTTCACTATGCGGTCCGGATAATCTTTTGAGATAGAGACCTTCTCTAACTCTTCAGCAGATTGTGCTTGCTGGGTGAAAGAGACATCTCGAGGATCGTCGGATTGACTGTTACCACCGTGAAGATCCAAGTTGGCTTTGTCCGAGCTGGTCTTTATAACTTGGTCATGTATAGAAAGTGTTTCTTTGGGTACATGTAAGTGTTGTTGCTTGACTGAAGTGTTATAACATGATCGTGCACTAAGTTGATCTCTTCTGATGTAACCATTGCCATAGGGGGTTGGAAATTTCATCAACAACATATGTGTGGATACCATGGCCTTAAGATCATTGATGACTGTGCGCCCAAAGATGACATTGTATGTTGTTGGGCAGTCAACCACCAAGAAGTTAGTGGTGATGGTGGTTGTGTATGGGCCTGTAACGATGGTGAAGGGTAAATGTACGCTCCCTAAAGGTTGCACGACATCACCGGAGAAGCTTATCAAAGGAGAAATTGAGTGATTGAGCAAGTGTTCAGCTACATTAAGTGTTTTGAAAGCTTCAGCAAACATGATATTGACTGACGCCCCCGTGTCTACCAGGATTTGTCGTACGTCAAAGTTGGCTATATGAGCTTCCACAATCAGTGGGTCGTTGTGAGGATAGATGATACCTCTTTCTTCCTCAGGGTAGAAACATATTGTATCCCAATTAGGCTTTTGATAGTTACCTCCCCTGATGTCTTCCACGTGAAACACTTGGTGGCCGGGCTTCAACGTTCGTTCATTGTTTTTCATGGCCCTGTTAGAAGATTCAGATATGGGTGTGCCACCGCTTATGGAATATATCACATTCACTTGGCGTTGGTTGCGGTTATCCCTTGGAGGGTGAAGAAGGAAATGATCAATTTTTCCTTCACGTGCCAAAGCTTCAATATGATCACGAAGGGTGATACATTTCTCGCCGTCAGGGCCATTATACTCGTGGTAACCACAAAACATGCATGTGTTCTTCGTGGACTTGTAATCTGGCTTCCTCGGCCTTGGCTTTGGTATCAAATGAGCTATACTGGGGTAAATGGCCGTGCATGTGGCGTTCAAAGGTGTGTATGTCTCATACCTCGGGGTAGGACCATTCTTGACACGTGCTTGGCCCATTGCATTGACTGCCTAGAGGCGGGCATTATTATGGCGATACCCTTGGTTATCGCAATATTGCCCCTTACTTATTTTATTAAAATGAGATTGGTAAGGATGGAAGTCTTTCCTCTTGCCCTGAGAATGATACGCCTGTTGACTTGGCGAGGTATTAGGTAGGGCAGGGGGAAGCGTCACTGCCGTTTGGAAGGCTAAAGTTTTCTCATTCGGTTGGATCTAGCTTCCACTCCCCATTTGCTGATAAGGGATGGCTGTAGGGAGTTTCCCTTGATATGTCTTTGCCTTGGCGAAGGCATGGTTGTAAGCCTATGCCATCAACTCAGAGTAAGTCTTCCAAGTGTTAGCATTGATCATGTACTTGAAGAAACAGTCGCGTAGGCTTACCGTGAAGGCTTTAAGGGCGGTCTTGTCATCTACTTTAGCGCAGCGAGAATACTCATAGCTGAAGCGGCCGTCATACTTTCGTAGTGGCTCGTCCGGCTTTTAGCGAATAGTGTACAAGTCATCTGCGGAATGTAAGCGATCTGTCTAGAAGATGTGTTGAGAGACAAACAGCTTCCTCAGTTCCTTAAATGAGTTTATCGTCTCAGGTAGAAGACGGCAATACCAATTCAGAGCTCCACCAGAGAAAGTAGAAGGGAAAAGAAGACATCGTTCTTCGTCAGTGTGCATCTGATATGCCATGGTGGACTCAAAGAGGTTCAGGTGTTTAATCGGGTCCTTCCTTCCAGTGTAGAGTTGTAAGCCAAGCTTCTGCTTTGTTTTTGCTTGGAGGGGGTGTCGAGGATCCTCCTTGTAAGAGGGCCAGGCCTGGGTTGGTTCCAGTCAGGTATTTCGGCTTGACATTCGGCCTTCAACTTGTTTACTTCCTCAAGGAGTTGTAGGACAAGGGGGTTCTGAATGGAGTCAGGTACTGCTGGATCATTCTTCCGTAAGTCTCCATCTTTTCTTGGAAGTAGGAAAGCTTGATCAAGGGCATGAGATTTTTCTTTGGACTCACCGTACTGACTTCCAGGGCGAGCCTGTCGAAATGCCCCCAAGTCCCCCGTACCTTCATATTCCTCTAGGACATGTCGCTCATTCCCTAGATTGGCAGTTGGCTTGGGGCATGGGAGAGGACTGAATCTTTCAGAAACCCTTGGGTCATTGACCTTCGAGCTTATGTGGATGGGGTTCTCTCGACGTTGCCTCAGAAAGTCTCGACAGTCGCGATAAACAGCTTTTGATTCTTCTACTCCTTCTACAAGATGCCTTCCTCCATTTCTCCTGCTTCGGGTCGAAGCAGCTGGGTCGAGAGAGGTCTCATGTTGATCAACACCTTGATGAGTAACTCGCTCCCCATTAGGGATATCCATGTTGAAAGCAGGTGATCCTCCGTGTTGGGGGGCACCCAGGTGGTGGTTGACTTCCCCGGAGGCGATGAGTTCGTGTGTTTGAGTATGCCTAGCTTCATGGAGCATTCCGAAGAGCTTTTCATACTATTCCTGGAGGATCTCATTCTTTATCCCTATCTTGTTATTCTGAGCCTCTAGCTCATCAACTTTAGCCTGAAGAGCAAACTTCTTTCGTTCCTTTTTTCGTTGCTTTACACTAAGTGCGATGGGGGTGTCGTTCTACGTGCTGTGGCTCCCTTCGCTCCCCATGTTGGAGAGGGGTGCCTGGTCGAAAGAAAGTGTACGAATGGTGGAAACCAGCTTGACAAAGCTGGAAAGAGTAGGAATAAGTGCGTTTCCCACAGACGCCGCCAAATGTTGATGCACAAAATCGGTGAGGACTTTGGTACAACAGAAAGTGTCAAGTTTGTGACCTTCACTAGATTGCTCTGGTCATTAGTATGGATAAGTATGTAAATGAATAGAGACAGGGAAGCAAACAACACAAGATGTACGTGGCTCACCCAGATTGGCTACGTCCACGGAGTAGAGGAGTTCTCATTAGTTGTGAAGGGTTTAGACAAATACATAGGTTCAAGCTCTCTTTTAGTGAGTTCTAGTGAATAGTTTAGTACAAATGACATTAGGGATTATTGTGGGAAAATGATCCCCTTTTATAGAAGAGAGTTTCTAGCTTTGTTCTGACATTGACATGTGTCGTGTTGTGATTGGCCTTTGATATTGACACGTGTTGCGCTGTGATTGACCTCTAATACTGACACATGTCGTGTTATGATTGGCCTCCTGGTTGGAGGAAAAGTCTTGTGGGTCATTGACGATATACTGTTGACAGATGCTTAGTAGTTTCGGGATTGATCAAGTATGGTACAAACAATGTTAATAGTGTAACATCCATCCTACTCAGGATGAGAATATTCTTTCCTATAGTGCCATGTTATGTGTCGCTTGGTATCGTTTGGTATGTAGACGGGACGGGACGGAATGGAATGGGACGGGACGGGACAGGACGGAACGGAACAGAGCGGGAGCAAAGATGCCCTCGGATGGAAACAAGGAGGAAGAAGAAGGAGACGGAGAGGTTATAATTTTTTGTTCCACGGATGTGGAACGAGTCGTTCCAGGGGGGGGTGAGGTGGAACGAAAATTCACCCAAAACTCGTCCCGTGGAACAGCTCGTTCCACCCGTTTTAGGCGCACCAAACGTGGGACGGAACGTCTTGTCCCACTCTGTTCCGTCCCGTCCCACGTACCAAACGGTACCTTGGACACTTCATGCATTTGTGATTAGGGTTCATCCTGCACTGCGTGCTGGACATCATGTTCGTTTGGGAATTGCTTTTGAGAATTGGATTGGGCCTGCTGGGCTGAGAAAAGGTTGAGCTTTGGGTCTTCTGTTGGTCGCAGGGAGCACTTTCGCTAATCCTTTTATCGAAAGAAAAAAGAGAGTGAAAGAAAGGGAAAACTTGTTGAGTGAGAGTCGAGACTCCTGAGTTCCACCGACCGCCGAGAGTGGGTGTGAAAACGAAAACGATCATCAATGGCGGGCGTATCGCTCAAGTGCGGCGACTGCCGGACTCTGCTGAGGTCGGTTGAGGAAGCCCAAGAGCATGCCGACCTCACCTCCCACTCCAACTTCTCTGAGTCCACCGAAGCTGTTCTCAATCTCGTTTGCTCTTCCTGCGGCAAACCTTGCCGATCCAAAACTGTATCTATACTTCTTCATCGAATTTCGAGTTTTTTTTTTTGTTAATTCAACTTTTTTATTTCAAAGGATTTGCTTATCTGGGTCATCTTAATTTTCATATGCATTAGTTGGATTAAGAGATTTGATGAATTTGCTGGTGGATTTCGGAACTTTTTATCGGATTTTATTCTCTATCGGAATTTCAATTGTTTTTTCTTTCAAATTTCGCCTTTTTCGTGATTTGTTTATCTTGTTCAGTAGAATTTCAGCTTAATTTTCATTTGTATAAGTTTGAATTCAGTATTTCTATTGTTAGATTAAGATATGTGTTAAATTATCATTAAATTTTGAAACTTTTTATTTTATTGCTGGTGGATTAAAATTCATTTTCATTTGGATTCGAGAGTTTTTTTGAAAGATCTTTTGGTTATTTGGGGTTAGAGATGAGATATGTACTAGGGTACCGAGTTAAATGAGTGATTACAGCAGAGGTTTATATTTGGTCGATTGGAGATTAGAAGTCTGGGCAATAATGCAAATTGTTTTGGTGCTTTGATTGTGCAGGAAAGTGATTTGCACACCAAAAGAACTGGGCATACTGAGTTTGTTGATAAGACTGCGGATGCAGCTAAACCGATAAGTTTGGAGGTTCCAAAGACTACTCCTTCAGGGTCCGAAGAGGCTGTTTGTGCAAGTAGCCATGCGCCAGAAGGTAATTCTTCCAGTTCAGTGTGATGTAAAAGCATGAAATTTGTAGTTTAATTTTTTAGTTACAAATAGGTTGTTATTTGTACAGTTTTAGGTAGATGTTACATTTCTGTACGAGTTTGTTGACCTTTTGTAACGATAACTAGAGGTTTGCAGTTTGGATGTCTTACCACCCTAAAATGTAGCCACTCACCCGGGAATAATTCCTGCTCAGATCTCAATCCTAGACTTTCTCTCTTCTACGCCGTCCTTAGTCATGTGATTGTTACTTTCTTTGTGCCTTTTTGTGCATGGTTTCTTGCTGTTGGCAAGCCGGATTTGTTTGAAGGGGCTTTGGTTCCTTTTGGATTGATTTTGTACCTTTGGTAGTTGATGACCTTTCACATTGGTTTTATTTTTTTTCTTTTCAAGGAAGATCGTGTAGTTATACTCAAATTAAGAATCTAAATATATGACACATGTAGTTCTAATTGTTGTTTTGTTAATGGTCTTTCTTCCTTTCAAAAATATTAGAGATCTTTCTTCGAAATTATTCATCGGGAAGGTTCTCAGCAGTCAGGGCTTAAAAGTAATGGTTGTAGATCAACATGGAGAATGAACTTTAGTTTTTCTACTCAATTCCTGAATCAGGCTTTATAACCTGTATATTTATGAATGGAAACATACTGCAATTGTTATTTTATTTCTTGATGTTTAGTTATTTTGGCTACTCTGGTTTATTAACTCTAGTAGTACCTGAGTTATTCATTAATTTTTTCATCTAGAAATGGTCATCCCGGAGGTTGACAAAAAGCTGCTTGAGGAACTTGAAGGAATGGGCTTTTCAACAGCACGGGCAACCCGTGCACTTCACTATTCTGGTGAGCTGATGATGAAAATAAAATTTTCTTTCAATTTGACATTGAAGCTTCTGTCTCTAGGCTTGCTTTTAGTGGCTTTATTTTACTTTTCCCAATCTTTTGTTCCTCTGACAAAGATGGTGGGTTCCTATAATAATTAGGAGGCTTTTCATATATATTATCATAAATATCGCCATTTCTAGGGGTTAAGTGTTGGAAAATCTGATGTAACTTCTTTGGTTCTAGACTGAGGAGATGTCTTCTTGAGTAGAAAAGTTTTTTCAAAACTTAGAGTGTGATAGTGTCACAAGTTCAGGATTTAGCTGTTCCTCTGATATTTAGGATGCAGTTTCATTTATTTATAATTTTGGGCCGTTCTTTCTCCAGCTACCATTACACAACTGATGGTGGATTATATGAAATAAAACACATTTTATTTACAAAGAGGAATGAAGAAGCCTAAGAGGTCCATATAAGATAGAACCATAAACGTAGGCTTCAAAGAGGAAAGCACCAGAATTAGAAGTGATGAAAGTTTCTCTGTGCATCTTTTTAATTTTCTTCTCTTATTCTTTTCTTTCACTTTCTTGATTTTAAATGATTGGATAGAAAAACTTGATGTGAACTGAAGACTTGCGGATGCTCCGGTTAGAAATGTGATTATGAGACAGAGGCTCAGGGAAAAAGGTGTAGAGCAAGACCTAGGGAGACCATGTAAGAGACTTTAAGAAAAGACATGGAGTACTTGGAGCTAAAGGGAAGACTTGGCGCAAAACCGAGCGCAATGGCGTTCTAGGATTCATACAGCTGATCCCACTTAGTGGGATAAGGCTTTGTTGTTGTTGTTGTTGTTGGATCCCATAGTTTAGGCAATTCTTTGCATTCTGCTTAGTCTAGTAAAACTGGCGAGCAATAATTTTTTTTGATTTTTTATAGGGTTGTCAGCTTAATTTTCCTTTTGAAACTGTTACACATGATATTAAGTTTGTGATCTTACAATTTTAATTTCTCATTTTGGTTTTTTAGGTAACGCTAGCTTGGAGGCTGCTGTCAATTGGGTGGTTGAACATGAGACTGATCCGGACATTGATGAAATGCCTTCAGTATGATACATTTATTTCGATCCTTGTTTTGAAATATTGCATCTCTCTCTCTCTCTCTCTCTCTCTCTCTCTCTCCCCTTCTCTCTCTCGCACACTTTACAGATGCAAACACTTTGTGATACAAAAGAATGAATAGAGTGGGTATGTGCTTGCATATCTTTTCGGTGATGACCTTAGTTCTATAATATTGGTCAAGGAAATATATTAAAAAAAAAGGTGTCTGGGGTTTTGGAGATATAAGGGGGTTTCACATCCTAGTGCTAACAGTTATACTAATAAACTTGTATAAATTGATCTTCTGGAAGCTCACTAATTTTCTTTGAGTGATTATGGGTTGAAAATTTCTTTTGCATTATTTTGTATCAAGCTAAGTCCAGGAAGTTTTTATTTGGTTTGTTGTTGTGGTACTCTTTGAATAACTTTATGAGGCTATGAATGTGAACTTCTTGAGTCTTTGAGGAGTTCTGTAATAATGGTGTGCAAATTTTAACTTAAATCCAAAACAAATATAATTTACTGAATATTTTGGTAAATATGATTTATTGAATTTTGAACTTGGCTCCTGCATCAGGAGGTGAAAAGAAAGGTTCGAAGAGAGTTCGGTGGTAGGCATAATTTATGTTCGTTAAGAATTGCGATTTTGTTTATGCTCAGGTACCAATAAACAGCAAAGTTGAGGCTCCAAAACCTTCTCTCACGGCAGAACAATTGAAAGCCAAGCAACAAGAGCTTAGGTAGTGCTTCTTTATGCATTGTTAGTGTCATGGATGAGTTCGATCAGACCAAAAAAAACAAAGGATTAGATTAGATCACTTGATACACATTTTTTGCTGATTTTAGTTTCTGCTTGTCAGAATATTGATCTCATTCTTTTTCATGGATGCTGTAGTTCCAGTTTTGCTTGTTGAAGCTGATAATATTAGTATGTGCAAGGTTTAGAATTTAGATTGAAGTTTCCATTTCCTGCTTTCATCTTATAACTGAGAGGTAGCTAATCACTTGAAAATTCATTCCCCCTAGTCTGAAAAATGTACTCTGCTATTGAACGTTTTAATTGATTTCCAATTTCTTTTATTTGAACTTATCTTCTTCTTGTAGCTATCTTTCTAAAATATGTTATGCCATGTTTGCAGTATTTTAAAATATAAATCCTATACTTTTGATCAATTTTTTTTTCTTTGACACTGCGGTTCTGGGCAATACTCATGTTTGAAAATTGCTTTAGACTCGCTCGGTACTTCTCACTACTTAATTTTTGTCTTCTAATTCTTTCCAACCAACCTTAAGGGAGAAAGCCCGCAAGAAGAAAGAAGAAGAAGAGAAGAGAATGGAAAGAGAGAGAGAAAAGGTACTTCTAAATGTCTGCCCACTTGTCCATACTTGCATTGCAGGAGTAATCTTTTGCAACTGTATATACATGTGTGTGTGTGTGTGTGTCAGTCTCATCTTAAAAAAATTGTATTGCAATCTTGAATACTCCCTCTGACCAAAAAGACAGATTCTTGGACATGCTTTTCCTTCTTCACCATTAAGTATTGTTTCTTCATGTGCCCCTATGAAATTTTTTAATCAAAATAATTGAGAATTTATAATATTTCTCCTTATCTTATCAAGACTGGATATGGTGTCAATAAAAGAAGGATTTTCTGATGAGGACCTTTTTTTTTGCTTGTGCGATTCAAGAAACATATGTTTAAATTTTAGTTTCCAAGATATGTATGCTCAAGTATTTCTGGTGGATTCATTTACTTTAAAAACTTATGAGGAACCTCCAGAAACCAGGACTATGTTTACGATATATAATACAGCCTATCAATTTTCAATCTTACTAGTTTTCATCAAGTGCAATCCTTTCCTCTGTATGTGGTTCTTCAGGAGAGGATTCGCGTGGGCAAGGAACTCCTAGAAGCGAAGAGAATAGAAGAAGACAATGAAAGAAAACGGTTTATCTTCATCTACTGAATCTTTTGTGTGATTGATTATTTCTTGTGCTTGTTTTCCAATCTACCAATTAATGACATCAAATGTCCTTTTCCCTCACATTACATGAATTTGTCTTCCATTTGCATGGAGATGTTTCTTTGTGATAGGATTATTGCTTTGCGAAAAGCAGAGAAAGATGAAGAGAAAAGAGCTAGGGAAAAGATTCGTCAAAAGTTGGAGGAAGATAAGGTAAAGATATTTTTAACCACTGTTTAATATTGTACAGAAGTATTCAGTACCAAGTTTTTGGGTGAGTGTTGTATTGTCAGACATGTCCAGTGTTGTTTGTAACAGACTTTAAGTGAAATTTGGTAAATTGGTGGCTCTTTAATCACATGTCTATAACATTCCTTTAGGAGACTCTTGAGTCATACTAAAAGTATATGTTTTGTTTTGTTTTTCCAAATCGAGTCTGAAGTATATTAGCAGAAGAAACCTTGAATTGAGCGAAGCAGACGAAGAAAGAACAGGTAGAGAAAAGCATTGTTTGAATTCTTAATTCAAGGAACATTATGAGATTCTGAGAAAATTAGGTGTTAGTCTGAAGGCATATATAAGGAGATCTGTACTACCAGGCATGTTTGACATTAAAATCCTGACCTATTTTATAGGGCTTATGGAGTTTGGATTACCGTGGAAACTCTGAATATCTTCATTCAGCTTTTAGAGAAACTTTTGCAAGAATTTTCGTCTTTGGTCTCATTTTATTTGTTTGTTTGATTCTCTGGGAGACGCGTAAAGATTTCTTCTGATAACAAGGAGAGATGAATTGTGAAAGGATTGACTTTACTGGTGCATGGGCCATCAATTAGACATTTTTAGTTGGTATGAAATTTACTCTACTTTTGTGCCGCTGGAAAGTATATGAAAGTGAGACCAATTGCATACAAGTCAAGTTATAACGTGCACCCAATGAATTTCCATAGTTGTTCTTATAAGCTGCTAATCTGAAAATTTCGTGTCCTTTCATACTTTGGACTGCAGGAGGGTTAACTAGCATGCATTTGGATTCATATACCCACCTCCCGCCCACCCTCCTTTTAAAGTGAATAGAAAACACTCACAACTTCAAGTATTACATTCACAGGAAAATACTACTTGTTAACCATGATGGCTTTATAATTAAGCCTTGCGACCATGGCTTTACATCTAAGCCTTGCTATATCTCATGTGACAAGTAATGAAACAATCAAAGGTTTTAGGAATTGCTCCGCTCTTATCAGTCTGTATCTATTTCTTATTATTCCTTTTGGTTTTATTTTTATGAAATATAAAGCAGTCTTCTTTTTTCTTCATCATTCTTTACAGGCAGAGAGGAGGAGGAGACTTGGGTTGCCACCAGAAGATCCTTCAACTGTAAAGCCTGCTGCACCTGTTGTGGAGGAGAAAAAGGCACGAGCTTGTTTGTATATGCTATTTACCTAGTGAATGCCACTCAGAAATTGTTTGAAATCTGTACTAATGGATCTCTGTTGTATTATTGTGTATCTATCGTGCAGAGCTCATTACCCATAAGGCCTGCCACAAAAGCAGAGCAAATGAGAGAATGTTTGCGATCTCTCAAGCAGAATCACAAGGTAAAAACAGTTGCTTGCAAGGTCAAATAATTCATCAAGAAAGAAACGATATTATATTTTCTTCATTTTGAGTAACTTTCTAGAGAACCACATACAGGTCTGGTACAAGACACCAAAAGTTAAGTGTCAATTGCTCATTTAGGCCTCATTTGGTGTCTAGGATTGAATTGGAATGGGTAACTTCAAGGTCTATTGAAGGTAGAGGAGAATGATTCTTCATTTTAACAGGATTAGATGTGAAGAAAAACATCTCCGTTTTAGTCCTACCATTTTGGGGAGGATCGGAATGGATAAGTTTTCTTTTGAAGTAATTCATCTCCTACCTCCAAGTTGGTCACAGTTTTTTAGTTTCTTCCTTCAATGTACCTAAATAGTGGCTTATTCATTCCTTTCCAGTCCTCCATATACCCAATGAAGCCTTGGGTATTTTTAATGTCACTCACACACTGACCCTTGAATTTAACCGAAGTTGCTTTTTGAAATGATAAAAAAAGAAACAAACAGAAATACAAAATGATATTTCTTGAAAGGAACTGCTCATTATTTATCTATTCAAAGTTTTGTTGCATGGATTGTGGAAAATGGCCTTACCTATATTTGCTTTCTGTATGTAGGAGGACGATGCAAAGGTGAAGAGAGCATTCCAGACTCTCTTAACTTTTGTAGGGAATGTTGCCAAAAATCCTAATGAGGAGAAGTTTAGAAAGATAAGACTCACTAACCCATCTTTCCAGGTAGAACAACTTATCCTGCACAGAGCACAGCTCACTTTTGAGTCTTTCCCCTCTACAGATTTTTGTTCTCTTTCCCCTTCCCTGTTAAAGCTTGCCTGTACCGTTGTCACCACACTATTAACTGTTGAAAAAAACAATTTGTTTTACTTAGACCTGTCAATGGATTGGTTTTTGATCCGGATCTGATCTGAATCTGATGGAATTTATAAGATATGGATTGACATTCTCAATATCTCATAATCCGAATCCTGTAACCTGTTAGCTAACAAGTAACGAATCAGATATGGATTTGAGTTGATCTAATCCGATAATAATACGATTGATAAATGATCGAGTGTGGATTAGGCCGATCCAATCAAAATCAGATCTGTTTACTGGTCTAGTTTACTGTTTTAATGTTCATGTTTCTTGATTTGGTAACTAACTCAAGTTTCTTTTCTTTTGTTGTCAAATTACTCGTTGCCTACGCAGGAAAGGGTTGGTTCACTAAAAGGTGGGATCGAGTTTCTTGAATTGTGCGAGTTTGAGAGAATGGAAGGGGGAGAGTTCTTACTTCTTCCTAGGGAGAAGGTTGACATGGCAGTGCTGAACTCAGCCGGATCGGAGCTCGACTCTGCAATCAAGAATCCCTTTTTCGGTGTTCTTTAAGTTAAAAAGATTGATGTTTGGATTTGTTAATTACAGCACCATTTTTCTCCTTTTTGATAGAATAATTTTTATATATGTTTAATATGCAGAAACCTAAGACGCATTTCTTACATTCATTTTATTGTCATCGATAATCGTATCGGGTGTCTAGCCTCATATTGTGAATGACCAATAATGCTTAATTTTTGTCAAAAAGAGCTGAGGGAAGGGGCATTCAACTTGGACAGTGATGCTATTTAGTATTACGGTCTAATAGTATTTTTCTTCATTTGTAAGTAAGAGGTTTTAGATTTGATTCTCGTCAATGGGGAAATTGAACCATATTGTTGCTAGTTCGTTGTTAGGCTATGTTCACCCTCTCTTTTCGAGTGTAAATAATATGGAGTTAAAAAAAAAGGGACGGTGGTAGCATAGTTGCATTAAGTCATCTTCCTATTATATATGACCAATTCGGGAAAAGTATGATTATATTCCTTTTGTTAAAGTGCATATTTCGTACCAATAGCTTGTTGAATAAGTGATGTTCTTTCCTGGATGCTTCAATTGGCGGTGGAGCGAAAGCATTCGGAAGGGGTTAAGATGAACCCGCATGATCCAGTAATTCCTCATATTTTCTTTGCTAATGACACACTTATATTTTTGAAGGCCACTAGAATGAATCGTTGCAATTTGGTCAAAATCATAGAAGACTATTGTGCGGCCTCGGGCCAAGCAGTAAATCTACAAAAATTATGCGTTTTCTTTGGTGCTAATATGCCGGTGACTCTGTTGACGGAGCTGGGACAAGTTCTTAATATGTTGGTGGTTTCCGATCCGGGGACATATCTAGGTGTTCTTGCCATGTGGGGAAGATCAAAGCGGCAAGGTCTTGCTTATGTCAAAGGTAGGATTTTGAAGAAAATACAAGGGTGGAAGCAAAGCACTCTCTCTTAAGCGGGCAAAGAGGTACTAATTAAAGCGGTAGCTCAAGCGATTCTAGCATACCCTGTGAATTTATTTAAGTTCCTGGCAGTGGTGTGCAACGAGTTGGATTCTCTGATATCCGGATTTGGTGGGGGGCTATTGGTGCGGAGCGGAAAATTCACTGGGTGTCTAAGAACACTTTGGGTCTCTCAAAGCTGGATGGGGGTATGGGGTTCATGAACTTTAATGATTTTAATGACGCCTTACTTGTAAAGCAGTGTTGGAGGCTGATTCTAAACCCAAACTCTCTATGGGCATTGGTCCTCAAAGCTAGATACTTTTCACATTGTTCTTTCTTAGATGCTTAACGGAGGAGTAGGGCCTTTTGGGCTTGGAACAGTCTTTTGGTGAGGAAGGATCTGTTAATGAAGGGGTCGCACTAGCAAATCATGGATGGGTGTAATGTTCGATTGTGGGTGGATAGGTGGCTTCCCTCCCTCCTGTTGGGTTATCCAATGCCCAATGGGTAGGTGTCGATGACTAGGGATACTAGGGTGGTGTCCCTTATCAGTCATACTTCCCGTTCTTAGGATATAAGTTTCCTTCAACCGTTCTTGTTAGTGGAGGAGAAAGATGCTATATTGGTGACACACATTGGGGATCCTGGGAGGGGCGATATATTTGTTTGGCCTTCCACCAAGAATGGGTTGTATGTAGTCAAGTCTGGGTATCACTGGGCAAGGTCTCTGCTGGGTTCCCTTGTGGATCAACGACCATCCTCTTCTCGTTCTCTATTGAGACAGATTTGGAAAATTATTTGGAAGTTGAGAACCCCACTAAAACTTCGTAATTTTATGTGGTGAGTTGCTCATTGTGCCCTGGCTACAATGGAGAATCTAGTTAAATGGAAATTAGCCCCTTCCCCAAAGTGTCTGATACGCAACAATCATGAGGAATCAATTGAACATCTCCTTTTATTATGCCCTTGGGTGGAGACCGTCTGGTTTGGTGGAATTCTAAATTATAAAGTTGATAGACATGGGATTACTTCATGGGTGGATTGGTTTCATTCCATTGCTACTAGGCGGTTTGGGTCTAAGGATGAGCAAGGCCTTTTGCTTTCTCATGTCGCATTTACTTGTTGGCATATTTGGAAAACGAGGTGCAATTTTCTGTTTAATCAAACTCCAATTCAACCTACCTTGCAATTTCAAATTCTACTAGTGTGTTCCTTGAAGTTATTGGTGAACTTCCTATTCCCCTCCCAACTATATCCACGGTGGATTCTCTTGCTGCCCATTGGTCCCCCCCTACGCCCGGCCCCCTTCCTGAAAGTTAATGTTGATGCTAACTGGTCGGTTTCATCGCGGAACGGTTTTCTGGGGATTGTGATTAGGGGTGCGATGGGTAGGTTCGTGGCTGCGGCAAGGTATGCGATCCAGGCTCCAAATGCAGCCACAACCGAAGCTTTGGCTATTTTGCAAGGATGTGAGTTGGCGGGTGCTTTGGGACACTGTTGGGTAATTATTGAATCTGATTCAAAGGATTCGATTTTATCCTTATCAACTTTATTGGAAAATGGCAGATGGGAAACCTTTCCTACCTTATCAGCTGTTAAGTGGGTAAGGGAGTATTTTCAAGGCTGTCGCTGGTCTTGGGTTCCAAGATTAGCCAATATGGTGGCGGATACTTTGGCGTCATAAAGCAACTCGAAGATATGCAATATCATTTGGGTCAACCGACCTCCATCTTCGTTGTTTCATTTGCTTAATAAAGATGGCTTACCTTGTCTCCCTTGAACTTTTGTGGCAGTCAAAGGGGTGATGCTTGAACTCAATTCTAATGTCTTTCTCCCTATCCCCTTCGCTGCTTTATTTCTGCTGCTTCGTTGCTTGTTGGCCTTAGTGGAGGCTTTCTTTGTGGCTCTCTGGCATCTTTGCCCTGGTAATATATTTCCAGTTTCCAAAAAAAGAAAAAAAAAGTAATCTCTTTCCCTAAAGTTAAAGTAAAATCTCCTTTCATATAGTTAAAGTAAAACTTTTTTTCCAAAAAAAGTAACATAAACCCTTCTCTTTGGTGCCAACTTCATCTCTTATTGTAAAGTTAAAGTGATATGAAGCCTTTTAATGCCACGACCTTTAATGCCAATTGATCGCTTGCTATCCACACCTCTTTTGCTGGGATGGGCAAAAATTGAAACTAAAACACGAATCGAACTGAATCGCACTGAACGGTTTGGTTTTTGTAGTTTCAAAACCGTTTCAATTTGAAAACAAATTGCAAGCTAAAAAACAATTTTTTTTCGGTTCCTAATATATGAAACTGAAAGGAAACCAAACCGAATCACATAATATAAAAAATATTTGCTTTAATAACAAATTAGGTGTTTTAATGTAATGGGTTATTTGGTCCAGTATATACATCTCAACCACATCGTAACATGGCCACTATCCAGACTGTTAGGGTGTAGTCAAATTAGGGTTTTTATGACAAATGGTCCCTAAGATTGATCAAACTCATAATTTTGGTCCCTCACTTTCAAAATCAATCAATGTCGTACTGAGATTCACCACCCCACATCAATTTGGTCGTTTTGTTAAGATTCCGTCAATTATTTTGTTAGTTTGTATGTGGGACGCACAAATCCAATGAAATGGTGACAAGTGGATTACACAAAATAAGGATTTTTATCGCAAATAGTCCCTGACATTCATCCAACTCCTCATTTTGGTCCCTGAGTTTCAAAAATCAATAAATTTGGTCCCTAACTTTTAATACCGCACGTCAATTTGATCCTTCCATTAGAGTTTCGTCCGTGGAACCCGAAGCCAATGAGCTCCCAAAAGGCCTCGTGCTAGGTAGGGATGGGAATATCCATATAAGGATCACTCCCCTGGGCGATGTGGGATGTCACAATCCACCCCCCTTAGGAGCCCGACATCCTCGGCGGCACACCACGGCCAGGGTTAGGCTCTGATACCAAATTGTCACATCCCAGCCCGGGGTCCACCATATCCCGGGCCCGCTCCACCACCTTAGCACGATATTGTCCACTTTGGGCCTCGACCACGCCCTCACAGTTTTGTTTTTGGAAACTCACACGAGAACTTCCCGGTGGGTCACCCATCATGGGAGTGCTCTCGTGTGCCACTCGCTTAACTTTAGAGTTCCGATGGAACCCGAAGCCAGTGAGCTCCCAAAAGGCCTTGTGCTAGGTAGGGATGGGAATATACATATAAGGATCACTCTCCTGGGCGATGTGGGATGTCACAATCCACCCCCCTTTGTGGTAGGGGCCCAAAGCAGACAATATCGTGCTATGGTGGAGTCAGGCCCGAGATATGGTGGACCCCAGGCCCGGATGTGACAATTTGGTATCAGAGCCTAACCTTGGCCATGGTGTGCCGACGAGGACGTTGGGCCCCTAAGGGGGGTGGATTGTTAGATCCCACATCGCCAAAGGGAGTGATCCTTATATGTATATTCCCATCTCTACCTAGCATGAGGCCTTTTGGGAGCTCACTGGCTTTGGGTTCCATGGGAACTCCGAAGTTAAGTGAGTAGCACGTGAGAGCATTCTCAAGATGGGTGACCCACTGGGAAGTTCTCGTGTGAGTTCCCAGAAACAAAACCGTGAGGGTGTGGTAGGGGCCCAAAGCGGACAATATCGTGATATGGTGGAGTCGAGCCCGGGATGTGGTGGACCCCGGGCTGGGATGTGACATTTAGGCTCTTCATTTGACATCTTTGATAAAGAATTTCATGGCGTTTTCTTACTTTAAGAAATTGCTTCAAGATATATACTTTATATACATGTCATCAGTCTCATGTTTAAAGAAACACTATACGTATATGTGGTTATGTCTACAATGGGAGAATATACTATGGAGCCTTATGCTATTAGTGATTTTATTTCACTATAGTACAAAAATCCAAGAATAATCTGTTTTTTTTTTTTTTTTTCCGGGGGGAGGTATATTTCACGATTTTCAATGGCACTCAAAAATAAAATTTTCCTCTTTTCCAATTTGTTCAACCTTTTACTTTGTTGACATTAATGGGAAAACATGACCGAATAGCCCTTGATGATATGAATAGTTACCATAATCAAAATTATAGATTGTCTTCAATTTGTGACCCAAAAATTCTCACTTGCATGCGCATGCTTAATTTATACATATCTCATTGCTGAAGGAATAATTTGTGAAAGCAAGTTCATTTGAGCAACATCTATGCATGCAATTAACAATTAAAGGCAGAATCATTCTTGTATGCACTCAAAAAACAAAACTTTACCCATGAAATTCAAGGCCTAGTAGTTGTGGTGAACCAAGATCAACTCAAATCTTAAAGAAAAGAGTTGAGAAAGTTTTATACCTTTGAAGCACCTCTTTGCTTAGCAAAGGATATTCACCCATGTGAGGACCTTCTTTCCTTAGTCTCCTTGCTCCTTGGCTCCATGGATGTGGATGGAGGAACTTTGCTTCTTGGCTCCATGAAATCTTGGATATGGATGAAGGAATGGATTCTCCAAGTTCCTAAGAAAGGGAACCTCTAAGTTTCCACACCAAGAAGAGCATTGAGGAAGAGATGAGTGACCTAGGAAGAGATGGGTGCTAGTCCATTCTTCCTAGGGTGGCCGGCCTCCTAAGAGAAGAGAGAGCTTTTTTATGTTTTTCTCTTTTCTCTCTAGAAAACCCCTTATGAGGGAATGGGTTATAATTTCCTTTCTATAGCCACTTACATTGAGTGACATAATTGAAATTAAAACCAATTCTCCCTCACACTCTATGGCCGGGCATGTGGGTTCATTGGGCTTTCATGCCCCTTGTGTTTTCAAGTTGTCATACAGCTTGAGTTATTGAACTTGACATTCGAAGCCCATTGGGCCTTGAGGCCCAAAACTAACCCGAGGTCCAAAACTAACCCGAGGTCTAAAACGAACTTATTCTTTTGATTAATTAACATATTAATTAATCCTAGCCATAAATAATTAAACCATTTAATTATCCTTACTCATCTCCGTTGTTTCTTCAATCTTTATTTTACACGGTGTACGATCCATTAGGTTCCTTTTAGCGAGGTAGTGGGCGATTATAACTCTTCAAATTGATGGTGAATTGAAACTTACTTTTCAATTCTCCCTTTAGTGATTATAAACCTTTAGGGCTTCCAAAAACCATGAGTGACACCTAGTAGTATGTCATGGCTACCTAAGCCAATTAGAAGAGGTGGATAACCTATCTAGTTTGGGATTACAATGCAATGCAGTCTTTCTCTAATACAATACTCTTGACCACATTGTTTGATTTGATAGTTTATTCATGTCTACTATCCAATGTGATTCTCTTACTTATATGATTACCTTGAATGTGTTTTGGAACGAATTCCTAAATCTCATTCATACTCTAGCCAGAGATTCTTAATCATATCATAGAGTATTCTCCCTTAAATGATTTGAAGGTTAAAGATCCCTTGTTGTGCATTCACTTGCCTCCATGGCTAAGTGGCCTAGCCCCAACTATATCGTGGACACCCTTTGACGGAGTGACTTTGACATAGTCAAAGATCAAGGACCTAACCATAAGACAACCATGATGCCTCAGGTCAAAGGACTACTTTGCATTATCGCAACCATGAGTTTTCATGTGACATGAGTATGAGAAATCCTTGTTGATCTCGTTCTGTGAACTCGTTCTCTATTGAGCACCTACATGCTTGTCTTGGTGTCAGTCACACCAATGACTCGAGACCAGTCACTCTCTCTAAGAGAAAACATAACATGTACTGATCTTAACGAATTGTCAATGCCTAATTGGCAATCTTATGATTAGGAATGTTGAGGATATGTATACGAAAGAAAATGGTCTCTTGAATCTAACTTCTTCAAATCACATTCTCCCAATTACATATTCCTTGGACTTATCGTTTAAGCATATAACATTTATATGAGACGGCTTTAAATAATAATCTTTGCCCTTTATATTAAACTAGATTAGTTTAACATGTGAAATGTCCGTAAAGTATCATCATATGATTGGCTTTAGGGCACATTTCCAACAATTGCTTGGGTACTATGCCTCTTCGTAGCTTCCATTGTAACTTCTGGGATAAACATCTTAAGACATTTCCAACAATTGCTTGGGTACTATGCCTCTCCGTAGCTTCCATTGTAACTTTTGGGATAAACATCTTAAGATGAACTAATTTACAGAATCAGATCATAACCTCCTATGGAGTGTTATTTTCAGTAGGACGTAAACTTTATTAATCTCTACTTCTGGTGAATTCAAAGCTTAGAACCTAAGCATAATTTACATCATATACATAATATCCACCATATACATCATATACATCAGCTTAGAGTTAGCTGGGACTCATACATAATATACATCATGTATTTAGCGAAAAGAAAATTACAATAAAGGGTAACAAACTAGCTACACCCCTTGAAGCCCTCTTCTCGAACCATTGCCTATACTTTGTAAAAAACAACCCTACCCTGTAGGAATGGTGCATATGGACAAAATAAAACCCAGATAAGCTATGAAGTTAGTGTGAGTAACAATAATACGACATATGTACGTGAAAAGTCAATCGATCTCATTTATAAAACATTTCATAATCTTTTGCGTATAAAAATAATTCTCACTAACAAGATTAAATCCAAACAAGCATTCATCCGACTTTTCTGTTATGACCTATATCTTAAATAAATGTATTTCATTACTGAGAAGTGTGAAATGACTAAAATACTCTTGGGGAGGGTATGTTCAATACATATAGACCTTTGAGTTTAAATTCATTTTTTCATGTTTTCTTATTTTATTCAATTAGTTTTCGTGCTTACGAATGCGTGGGCAAAAGCGGAATTGAAAACGGACTTACAAAGCTAAGTTGTGATTTTGGGTTAGAGAAGGGCAAAATGGTAATTCCATTTTGAGGAAATTTTTGAGTGGGTTTAGGACAACTCTCGGTCACTCTTTCTCTTCCTTCCTCATTCTTCCTCATGTTAACCTATATCAATTGAAGATCTTTGATGTATGTAATGAAGAACAGTTTCTAGAGAGAGAGAGAGAGAGAGAGAAGAGAGAAGAGAGAGAGAGAAATGTATATCTTTTCTTAATGAACAAGTAATACAAGGTACAAAACTATTTATACACACCAATCTTAACTACCTAACTAACACAGCTCCTAATCTTATGACAATCGTAACAATCTTACACTCACTAACTCATACTCTAACATCCCCCCCTCAATCTCTTGCTTTGATAAGCTAATCATGAGATTGTTACAATGAGTTTGAAATAAAGGAGTAGTCAACCCTTTTGTTAATATATCTGTAAATTGTTCTCTGGAGGAAACAAACTACACAAAAAGCTGCTATTTTGCCACTCTTTCCCTAACAAAATGAACATCAATCTCAATATGCTTTGTCATTTGATGTCGTCCAAAGTGGTGTCTTGGGCCTCCAAGAGGGAAGTCCATCGTACATTTGGTACATCCATCTTTGCAGGCACATTTGCTAGTATATATGATCTTTTCACTCAAGTGAGATCTGTGAAAGCATCTGGCATGCTCTGAGCTACGCTCGGAAGATCTAATATGCATTGCACTTCAATTTCAGAATAAGCAGTGTGGGGATCTAAATGAGACAAAGTGGGAATCGTCCACAATAATTCGCGTCATTCATCAAGAACGATGATGTTCTTATCTCTCCTTAACGATAAGAAGACTGTCTTATAGAAGTGACAATCCGCAAAATGAGCGGTAAACAGATCGCCTGTCAAAGTTTCTTAGTAACTAATAATTGAAGGAGAATCATATCTGACATAGATTCCCATCAGTTACTAAGGCCTCATTTTTGTACATAAGGGCGGCGAAATCAACACATAGACCGCACAACCAAAAATGTGCAGATGCGATATGTTAGGTTCGTATCCGGTAGCCAACTAAGGGGCGCTATATGGTTGGGTCGCAACATGCCTTAGGCAAACCAACATGGTTGTGTACAATATTGCATGGCCCCAAGCAATGATCGGGAGCTGGGTACATATAACTAACGATTGAGCAATCATTTGTAAGCACTTAATGAATACCTCTGCCAGGCTATTCTGGATGTGAACATAAGGTAATGGATGTTCAACTTTAACCCCAACCGACATGCAATAGTCATCAAAAGTTTTAGATGTGAATTCTCCAGTATTATCCAATTGAATAGATTTGATCAGATAATCAGGGTGTTGAGCCCTGAGCTTGATAACCTAAGCCAACAGTTTGGAGAATGTAGCGTTCCTTGTGGACAACAAGCATACGTGTGACCAACGTGTAGAAGCATCAACCAAAACCACAAATGTCCCCCTGAATCCTTTGTAGAAAAATAGGAAGATTTGAACGGATCTTGTTATAAGAAGGCTTAATAATAAGCTTTCCCTAGAGCAGGTTTCACATGCGATTCATTGAATCAAACCTAAACTTCGGGTTTTTGGATGCCCATGTGAAGATTTGAGAATGCGACACATCGCTATTCGTCAGGGTGTCCTAAACAATCATGCCAAAGTGTAATTTCGTGCATGGTCCCTGAGGTAGGGCTGGCCACATAGTGGCTCTGTATAGGGTGTTTGGTTGCAGTATACAGACCACTCGGGATACGCTCCATCTTCTCTAAAATACGTTTCTGGCCATATTCGTAGGAAGTGATGTACAGAAATTCTAGTCCATTTTCTACATAGGTTTCAACGTGGTAATTACAATCTCTAAAGTCCTTGAAACTCAACAACGTTCTTCTGGAATGGAGAATAAAGTGCCTCATTAATGGTCAAGATTGTACCATTAGACAACATTATATGTGCCTTACCATATCCTTTGATTAGGTTGGATGGTCCTGAGAAGGTTGTTAGAGATGCATTCTTAGATACAAAGTTGATGAAATAGATGCATTCACGCAAAACGATGTGTGTTGTTGCACTATTTGCCATACAACTAACTTTCCCATTAGTCATACCCAGAAATAAAAAATTAATTTGAATTGGTTACATGCATAAAAGTTCTAAAAACAAATATCCATTCAAAATAATTTAAGTATTCAAGGATGGTAAATAAAAAAAAAAATATCCAAAAACAAATCACCAACAAATAATCCAAACATAAAGGAAAATTGTTCAAATTTAAACCAAAAGTAAAGAAGGGGTTTGACCATTAGGTGGAATTCGGCCCCAGGTGTTCTAAAATTCAACTAAAAATAGTTCATGCCTAAGATTCTAATCTTCCATAGGGGTAATAGCCTCCTGAAAGTCAGAAACCTTCATCTTGGTACTCTTCGGTTCATCTACTTGCATAAAGTTTGATTCAAACTTCTTACGATGAGAATGATGTTCAGCTAAAACCTTCAGGGGAGCATGGCAAACACGAGACCAATGGCCCTTTGAACCATAACGGTATCACATGTCCGCATCCATGGTGTCAGGCGCTTTACCCTTATTCTTGAAATTCAAGGCCTTGGGAGCGAGGTTAAATCGCTTTTGTGCTTGGTTTCCTCCCCTAGACGTGCCTTGGCTTTGTCATGTAGGAGACTTCTCATTTCGGTATAAATGTCCTTACTCTTCTTTTACTGCAATTTACTTATGCCCTAAACATCACTTGTGTAAAATGGGTCAATCCCTTTCACATACACACTCTAGAATTAGTTACTATATGTTTTTAATTTATTCACATTTTCCACATCACTATACTTTATGGCTTCATCACCTTCCAGGAGTCGGCTAGTATATCGCGATTCAAATGTCTAGGTGGACATTCCAAGTCGGGGTGTGTAAGTTTGGGCAGTACTGCATTCATCACACACGTGATGTAAACATTTTCGATTCTTAAATTCTAACATCATAGTTATGCCACCTCATTGAACATGAAATATGATAGCTTTTCATGAATTTTGGGCAACTTGGAATGACTACCGCTGACACTTTTTGACAACTTACTGACCTTCTAGAAAAACATTTTGGGAGCCGCCACTAGATTTTACGTGAAGAAACTATTTGCCAAAGAAAGTTCTGAAATGAAGACGTTTTGTTGACCGTGAAGCAGGGTAGCTATATCGATAATTATGTACTACTGAAAATTTTATCGATCAATCCCAACTACACTCCAGCCATCGTTACCAACCCTTCTTTGTTAGAAAACCGCAAGCACTTTCATCTTTAGTAGTCTTTATTGTGCCACATTCTAGAGTTTCCTCGAGGTTTTGCTTCACCTTGAAGTTTCTGAAAAATGTCTCAAGTGACTATGTTAGTGCTGAAGTGGTTGCATTTAATAGAAGAACATCTGAAGGGCAATCACATTTGGTACCCGACAACGTTAATCTTTCAAACATATCAGTTATGATTTCGGATCTTCAGGAGGAAGATCGAATTTCGATAAATCTCATTCTGAGGTAAAGTTAGCCATAATTCCCATTCTTGAGCTTAGGGCAGTTTCACAAACACTGGTTTCTATAATTACATACCAAAAACAATAATCAATGTTCCCAAAAGCGACAAAATCACCTCATAAGAGCAGTTTCCCTATAAATCTTGCTTAGTCTTTCAACTGTGCCCTAGGTAGTAGCCAGTGACACTAATTGCCACCATAACAAGACTGTCTTGTATCTGAAAGCTGTCATCCATTATTCAGGTGGTATGATTTCTTTATATTGAAAATATAATGCGGTATATGGATATCATACTATTGCCAGGACACTGGTTCACTGTTCCATGGAGACAGACATTACTAGAATACCATAGAGACATTAAGTAACGGCACGACCAACATCACACACCATCGTGAAAACTTAGGAGTACGCCATTTAGGAGAACACCAAACTCGTAGTCATGTCATGGACAATAACCACTAGTCAGTCATATTATCCTTGTTTGTTCAAATACTTCAATCACATGGTACCTTAGTCGAGTATGTTTTGAGAATTCCAAAGCCACAAGGCAAGTTTGTTATGTCCAGTGCGAGTGTAGTGCTTGCACCATTTCCATTACCAATCCAGTAATGCCAATTAATTTTATTTTGTTGGATATCATGGAATTCCACATAATCCAAGAGATGGGTCAACTACATTATTATTATTCCTTTGGTAGAGCATCGACCGAAAGTAGTCATTTTTCGACAACCTGTCATCCCTATGGTTAGCTCCACTGGCAAACATCAGAAACTGAAGCACAACTTAATCCCCATCATAAAGGCAAAACATTTATTGAGAAAAGTTGTGAAGGCTTATTAGCATGTGTTGTAGAGGAAGACGACAATCCAGTACAACTGGAAATTGTGAACCCGATCAAACTAAATTCCTAACATCATTCCTAAATATCTACCTGTGATACCACTAGATTAAGATGTGTGAGGCACCATTGATCTACATCCACATATAACACCTATTTTCCTTGAACATTCATCGTAGAGACCTCTGCTTCCATTCATGAAGTGCAAAGATCGAACCTTAAGATTGTACATTGTTTACTAGTAATTCAATTGGGTGACGATTAAAAACTGTTAATCCATATCTTGAATTGAAAGTATCTCTGACCAACTCTATAGAACCCGAGCTTTTTTCGAGATTGATCTAAAGTTTTGTTGCGACCAGTTGAAGATTAGAAATGATATTGTTCCCAAGACTGCGTTCAAGACTCGACATGTTCATTATGAGTTCCTTGTGATGTCATGCGGTTTGACGAATGCTCCAGTATCATTCATGAACTTGACGGACCGTGCATTCTACCCATATCTCGAAAGATTCGTGATAACCTTATCGAGAACTTCCTTGTTTACTCCAATAACGAAGTCAAACTTTCTAAACACTGATGATGTGATCTGAGCAATTTCAAAGCAAATTAACTTTACACTAAGTTCCCCAAATGCTGGTTTTTATTAGATCATGTTTCTTTTTGGCAGACGTGAGCTCAGTAGATGACATTCTTGTCAATCCCTAAAAATGTTGTAGTTGTAAAAAATAAAAAAATATTTGGAAATCCCACAAGGTTTTGTGAAATACAAGGTATCCTTGGTCTTGTCGATTACCATTGATGGTATGTGTTAAATTTCTCCACCATAGCCTTATTCCTTACAAAGTTGACCAGGAAATAAGTTAGTTTCATTTGAGACATGGATGTGAATAAGTTTCTAACAACTAAGGTGTTGAATCTTTTCGACTATTGTTCTTATGTTTTTCGATGACACCAATAATTTCAAAATCTACATTGACACTTCATTGAGTGAGGAAGAATATTTAGAATCTTCCAAGCTTGCTGCCTCACCTCTTCAATTTTAGAGGTCAAATTGGTGCTTGCCATGTGTCAAGCAATATGAAAATCTAATCTCTTTTCCTTTTGCTTTGTTCTTATCTTTCGGTTCTTATAACCATGTTTTGTCATGGTGTATTGACACCACCATCAACCTTTTCCTTGCTGGTTGTTCCAGCTGCTATCCACGTGGCAAGTCATCCATACCTTGGCGTCCACGTGGCGTTCCAACATTCACCAAGCTTTAAATCTCATAAAAATTTCATTCGAGCTCTGAAAAATAATTCAAAAATTGCTACAAACTCGTGGTCTTGCCTACTTTCAATGTATCACCTCAAAATAACCCTTCACCTCATGTAAAATTATCACCCATTCAAAATGAATTGTAAATTGTAAAATTCAAAGACACTTCAAAATTCATAACAACACTTTCTAAGTACTTTAAAAATTCTGGGTCTCACGTTCCACCCTCCTTAAAACAAATCTCGTCCTCGATATTTACTTTAAACACCAAATTAGTAACAAGTCCAGAGTTTCCACCTTTGATCGGACTGTCATTTCCAAGTCAAGTTCGAAATCTTACACGTACTGATTACAGATACTCACATTTAACACTTAGTTGAACACACATAAACTCTCAAGAAAATTATGGGAACCTTTGCACAATTTTCTTAGCATCATATCCATTATTTTTTTTTTTTTATTCCTTAAATCAATGAACATTCCACTATAGAGTATCAAAGATCCAGTGGCTAGTCGGTCCCTTAACTCAAGCGAATGACAATGATTACATGAATAAGAAAAGAAACAAATAACTGATACTTTCCCATCATGCCACTAAGTAGTGAACTATTCTACAAATGTAGGTGGATATCTAAATGTCGGATTCCTATTTCCAAGTTGTTTCTTCAAGTCCATTGTTTTGTCATTTACATTTCATAACTCGGTTTCTAAGATATTTCATATCCCAATCAAATATTTATGTACAAAGCATATCCTCCAATACTTGAATTACTCGCTCTGACTGTCCATCGATCTGCGGATGATAAGCTGTACTTAAATCAGGGTGAGTTCCAGCTCATCTTGTAACTTATTCCAAAGCCATGATATGAATCTCAGATCTTGATTTGAGACTATTGTCTTTGGAATTCCGTGTAATCAAAAAATCCATTCAATATACAATTCAATGAAATAACTGATAGGCCAATCCATCTTTACAGGTAAAAGGTGAGCTACCTTAGTAAGTCTATCAACTATCACCCAAATACCATTTTGTTCTTTGTTTGATCTTTGCAAGCCGGTAATAAAGTCCATCGTGATCTTGTCCCATTTCCATTCTGGGATCAGTAGTGAATGTAGCATTCCAAATCATTTCTGGTGTTCTGCCTTTACTTGTTGGCACACTACACATTGTTCAACATAAATAGCAACATCACGCTTCATACCTTTCCACCAATATTGCCTTTTCAAATCCTTGTACATTTTAGTACTTCTAGGATGCATAGCAAACTGCGTTTTATGAGCTTCATCTAATACTTTATTTCTGAATTCTTCATTCTCAGGTACAACCAGTAGGCCTTTGTACCTCACACTACCATTTTCATGAAGCTTCCATTCATTAAGTGCTTCTCCTGAAACTATCTTCTACCTTACTTCTTGTAGTTCAGAATCTTCATGTTGTTTCTACTTTATATATCGCTCCAACTGAGGTGCTAGACTAAGATTCGCCAAATAAGCACTTATGTCATCATGTTGCACCTCTAGATCATAATCTTGTATTGTATCAAACATCTCTTTATCTGCTAACATCAGACGAGACAAAGTGCTCCTGGTCTTTCTACTTAAAGCATTAGTAACTACATTTGGTTTCATAGGATGGTAGAACAATTCAAAATCATAATCCTTTATGTACTCCACCCATCTTCTTTGCCTCAAATTCAAATCACGTTGAGTAAATATATACTTAAGACTTTTATGATCAGAATGAACATTGAACTTACTGTTGTACAAAGAACATCTTCAAATCTTCAATGCATGTACTACAGTAGCTAGCTCCAAGTCATGTGTTGGATAATTCCTCTTGTAATTCTTTAACTGTCTTGAAGCATAAGCTATAACTCTTCTATAATAGCCAACTAATCCAAGAAAGCTTCATCTATCTGAAACACTCTTAAGTTGCTCCCAATTCAATACTGATTCTATCTTACTGGGATCCACTCATCTTCCTTCTCCATATATCACATGTCCAAGGAATTGTACTTTTGTTAACCAGAAATCACACTTCGACTTCTTAGCATACAACTGGTTGTCCATTAAAATCTGTAAAACTATATGGAGATGCATTTCATGCTTCTTTGGAGCCTTAGTATCAATAAGGATATTGTCAAAAGAAAACGATAACAAACTTATCCAAATAAGGTTGGAATACTCGATTCATGAGATACATAAATGCAACTGGTGTGTTTATCTCTAGTATATCCAAATTCATGGCAATTATAACATTCAATAGGCCCTGGCCTTTTAAATCTATATCCACCATTGCCACTACTACTCCATTATGGTTCCTCAAATACTTCCTAATCATTTTTCTCGATCTTGACCCTTTATATTAATCTTGCTCTAACTCCTAAACTGCTTCCACAATTTCATGATAAGTTTTAGGTCCTTAACCTACAATATGCCTTCAGATAAAGTCTATAAACCCTTGTCTGAACCTAATTTCCATTGTCTTTTAATCATTAGCAATACCATCAGAGTACTTACTCAACTCAATAAATTTGGCAACATACTTAGCCATAGTCACATTCCCTTCCTTAAGATCAAGAATTTCTTGAATCTTAGTATGCTTCATTGCATCAAGAAAGTAATGCTTAAGAAAATGTTACTCATAATCATCAAAATTCATCTCTTCAATGTTAGACTGAGCATGTATAATACCCCACTATAAATTGCTTCACCTTCGAAGACATGTGAAGCTGATTAACTTGAAGTTATGGTGGTACATGGAGAGTTCTCATCTTCTTCTTAATATGTTCCAACCAACTCTCAGCTTTTTCAGCTTCAAGCACTCCCCAAAACTTGAGCGGCTTATTTTTCAAAAATGATCAAGATAAAATATCTATCAATCATGTGCGCATTCCTCATTAGTGCGCATATAAGCATTCATCGATGCTTGAAAAGCCCTAAACATTTCAACTATTTGTTGTGCATCAAATGGTGCCCTATTTTTTTTTGGACTTGTCGGATGACTAGGCATCTTGTCAACCGAATAGGAACTGAAATGAGAGATATTAACTTAACAACTTGTTCAGGATTTGGCTCGACCATAGATGAAGTAAAAGTTTAAATTGAAATGGCAAGGCAGAGTCAATCCAAAACGCAAATCGAAAGTGGAATTCAAAACTCTTTTTCGAACCAAAACGATTTAAAATACAGAGGAACAACAAAAATCTTTAGAAGTGGATCAACCATTGCTCTGATACCATTTTTCTGTCACGCCCCAAAAAAGGGCACGTAACAGTGCAAAGCTCTATTAGTAACGCAATACTATAATGTCAAATTCCAACACTATAGCACTACATTCCTAACAAAACATAAGGCTATTTGTGGGGAAGTAAAATCGTTTATTTTTAAGCAGTATGGAAGCAGAAATCATTTTGGCAAAATGAAGAATAAAAAGGCAACGAAATTGATAATTTCTTTTTGTCATTAAAGACGAAGTTTACAATTCACAACAAAACCTACTCTTAGGTACCATTTGGAAATTACAAAGTGGTAAGTTTAGCTACAAAAGATTCCTTCAAGATGGAGGGAATCAAGCATATGTACAAACAAAAACATGTGGAAAGTCAATTAGCAACTAAGAAGTTGACAAATAACAAACAACTCTTGTCCTGACTTTAGGCCAGATCGTCCAATTGTAGGTGCACTAGCCCTGTAATAAAGTAGGGGTGAGCATCACAAATGTTCATCGCTTCCCCTCAAGGAATCCACCCAGCTAGGTTTGAAAATAGTATACAATACTATATATACTATAAGGAAATGATTAATGCACAACAAAAGACTTGTTTAGGTGTGAAAATAGATTGTATGCTCACACAGTTTCCTTTTTAAAGAAAACAGGGTTCCCAATAAATCGCTACATGCCTGATAACCGGTCCAATGACCGACTGCCCCCTTACAAGGACCAACTCCAAACGAACATACTTATGGTAAGGTGTAGCGAGAGTGTCCTTTAATGCTTTACCCTTAGATATCCTTGTTGGAAATGTGCCCTAAAACCAATCATATGATGATACTTTATGGACATTTCACATGTTAAACTAATCTAGTTTAATATTAAGGGCAAACATTATTGTTTGAGCCGTCTCATATAAATGTAATATGCTTAAACGATAAAGTCCAAGGAATATGTGATTGGAAGAATGCGATCTAAAGAAGTTAGATTCATGAGACCATTCTTTCGTTGACACATCCTAAACGTTCCTGATCATAGGATTGTCAATTGGGCATTGACAGTCCGTTAAGATCAGTACGTGCTATGTCTTCTCTCAGGGAGAGTGACTAGTCTCAAGTCATTGGTGTGTGTGACATCAAGACAAGTACGTAGGTGCTCAATAGAGAATGAGTTCACTGAACACGATCAACGAAGAGTTCTCATATTCATGTCACATGAGAACTCATGGTTGGGATAATGCAAAGTAGTCCTTTGACCTGAGGCATCACAGCTGTCTTGTGGTTAAGTACTTGATCTTTGATTATGTCAAAGTCACTCTATCAGGGTGTCCACGGCATCGTCGGGGTTAAGCCACTTAGCCATGGAGGCAAGTGAATGCGCAACAAGGGATCTCTAACCTTCAAACTGTTTGAGGGAGAATACTCTATGATATGATTTAGAATCTCTGGCCAGAGTATGAATGAGATGTTGGAATGCATTCCAGATCACATTCAAGGTAATCATATAAGTACAAGATTCACATTGGATAGTAGACATGAATAAACTATCAAACCAAACAATGTGGTCAAGAGTATTGTATTAGAGAAAGACCGTATTGCATTTGTAATCCTAAAACTGAATAGGTTCTCCACCTTTTCTGATTAGCTTGGGTAACCATGACATGCTGCTAGGCGTCAACCATGGTTTGTGGAAGCCCTAAAAGTGTATTATCACTAACGGGAGAATTGAAAGTAAGTTTCAATTCACAATCGATTAGAAAGAGTTTTAATCGCCCACTGCCTCGCTAAAAGGAACCTAATGGATCGTTCACCGAGTAAGGTAGAGTTTGAAGAAACAACGGAGATGAGTAAGAATAATTAAATGGTTTAATTATTTATCTAAGGCTAGGATTAATTAATATGTTAATTAATCAAACGAATAAGTTCGTTAAAGACCTCGGGTTAGTTTTGGGCCGCAAGGCCCAATGGGATTTGAATGTCAAGCCCATTAACTCAAGTTGTATGACAACTTGAATAAACAAAGGGCTTGAAAGCCCAATAAACCTATAGGCCGGCCATGTGTAAAAGAATAGGGCTTTTGGTCCATTAGGTCACTTATTTGAAGGGACTATATAAAGGACTTTATAGCCTAAAATTTACTAAGGGTTATTTTTGGGGGAAAAGATGAGAACACAAGCTCTCCTTTCTCTCTAAAATTTCGGCCAACCTTGGAGGGATCATCTAGCAATCAAACTCCTCCAAGGTCACTCATTTCTTCTTCATTATGCCTTGGTGATGAATAATTAGAGGTTCTCAATTTTGGGAACTTGGAGAAACCTTTTCATCCATCCAAATCCATGGATCTAAGATGCAAGGAATGAAGGCCCTCTCTTTGGGTGATTAGCCTTTGCTTATGCAAAGAGGAATCTACAAAGGTATTGATTTCTCAACTCACTTTGTTTTGAGTTGAGTCTTGGTTCACCTATCTACTAGGCTTTGAATTTCATGGGTAAATGTTTTGTTTTAAGTGCATACAAGCATGATTCCGCCTTTAATTGTTAATTGCATGCTATTGATGTTGCTTAAATGAACATGTTTTTCACAAATTTTCCTTTCAAGTGGTATCAAGAGCCTAAGTCTAGTAGTTGGTGAATCCTTTTGGGTTTTGTAGTTCATAGTTTGTGATTTGAATGTTGTAATTGTTACAAGCTTTATTCTTGCTTCTTTGAATGTAAATTTTGTTAGAAAATTTGCCATCTCAAATGTTGTAGATGTAGTTCATATGAGCATGAATTTTGGAGCTAAAATTTGGTGCCATGTTTTTGGGGAAATTCGGCCAAATCCAAAGGGTGGATTTTTGGGTTCTTGTTTGACTTGTTAAAAGTGTTTTAAAGTGACTTTTGGAACCCCTATGTACCCTAGTATGGTTGTATGTTATTTCCCTTAAGTTTGAGTGGTTTTGGGATGTTTTTGGGTGAAGAATGTTCATGGAGCTCTTATGGGTTTTCATGGACGTTCTTCATTGTTCTTGATATGTTCTTGCCAAGAACAAAAGGTTTGGTGTTTTGATTCAAAGTTTTGATTTATTTCATAAAGTTTTTGTTTTGAAATATTTCTTATGTTTAAAGATATTAGATATTTATTTTGAAAAATTAAAGAAATTTTAATGGGTAGGTGTGTAATGATTTATTCCATTACACACACCCCACTTACAAAAACTTTGAAATTTTTTTTATATACTTTGCTTCAAAACCGGCCACCCTACTCAATTAGGGTCCTTGTGGGGCTTTTGTGCAATTATATAAAGTTTTGATACTTTTGTGTATTTGCATTTTGACCCAAAAGTTTACGTTTTTACGTAAAGGTCCAAAATCACTAAAAGGACAAATTGTTTTGCTCCTTTAATGAAGTTTTATTTTTTGTGGAAATTTTTGGGTTCTAGTTGTAATTACATGAAGTAGTGGACTTTTGTGTTTTTTACAAAGTGACCCCAAAAGTTTAAGTTTTTGCAAAATAGCCCAAAAGTTGAGGTTAATTGCACTATGGCCCAAACAAGTTAAGGTCATAACATTTTGGCCCAAATTAGGTAGAGAACAAAATTGTTTTGTCTCTTTAAATGAGAATTGGATTTTCATTTCATTTAGCTCCAATTAAATCAATTCTATGGATACAAAAACCAAATGAAAATGTTGCATTCAAGTTTAATTAGTTAAAGCGTTAATTAATTAAAGAAAGGATGATTATGAACCTTAGCCTACTATAATTGAGCTATGTGAAAGGCCGTTTCAAATTTGTTTGAACCATGGGAATGTGTAGATTAAATTTTGGTTGTAATTTGATATGATCAATTGTTGTAAAAGAGCATAAGCTCTTCTTTACTTTAAAGTAATTTGATTTGATCAATTGTTGTAAAAGAGCATAAGCTCTTATTTACTGTGAAGTACTCCTTTCTTGTAAAAGAGCATAAGCTCTTATATATATACTTCTAAAAACAATATGATTGTAAATTAGAAGATCTTCCAAAATTTTCATAACTCCATAAGATGTAGTTGGAAAGAAAGACAAATCTTAAACATGTTAAGATTTGGGGTTGTGTGCTAATAAGCAATATTTGTTTGATATGATCAACAAAATAACAACCTAGTTCCCACACCACAAGCTCCAAGGTAGTCGAGAAGGATTTATAAACCGTCTCAGTTGAATGGTTTGAACTTTATGACTATGTCATAGAGTTACACCTCTTAATTCGAAAGAAATAAGAATGAAAATCCTTATGACTACACTGAGTGTATATATATGATATATACTCAAGGAAATGGTAAAGTACCATTTGAATCGAAATAATGAAACCTTAATGGCTAATCAGTAGCTTAAGGTGACTACACTCAAAGAAAATGGTTGACTTTGAAGAAACCGTCTTTGACATAGTCTTAGTTTCAATTAATTTGAAGATTGCTAGAAACAACTAAATGGTGATTCAATGTTTGGACATAATATGGGTTTCCGAAACCATTATCAAGATAGCCTTGATAATATATGTCTAAAACTAAGAATCACAAGACATATAAGTTGTAGAGATCCATCCATCATGAATCTCAGCAAGTTAGTGGGAGCTATAAGCATCTTATGAGAAAAAGGATCAAATCGTTTGATTTCTCATAAAGATGTAAATGAATCTTTTGTTTACTAGGTTTACAAAAGATTAGTGGGAGTTAATCATATTCCTAAATTTGAATATATATACATGATATATATTAATTTTGAAAATGAAAGGAATTCTTCATCGTTAAAGTTATGACTTTAAACATTCTATAATGATAGAATGTATATGGGAGACATAGTCTATATACATGGGATGGAAATCTATAATGATAGATTTCAAGATATAATTGGATTATATCAATCCCTAAAATAGACAAGAGATGCTAGGAAGTTTCTCATATGATGATAAACTTCAATTAGAATGACAATTCTAGTGAGACTAGGAAGTTGTTCTTCTCAAAGGGAATGTACCCTTTGACTCCCAAAGAAATAATGCGTAAATAGAATCCTTTATGCATACGCAGAAAGGTGATTTATGTATTACATATTGTATGAAAACATTGATATAAGTTGTACCTAGAACGGTACAAGATGATATCAGTGCAAGCCCAGGATCAGAACCATGGCAACTGTCAAGTGAATCCTTAGGTATTTAAGAAATACTAAGGATGGATTCCTCAAGAATGAGGAAGAATTAGAGTAACGTAATGGAAGCGTAAATGAATTAGATTATGAATCTAATCCATCATAGAATATCTCTTCATTATGAATGAAGTGATAATGAGATATCTCTTTATTATGACTAAAGAGATATTTGGGTGGAAACGTTAAAAGTAATGACTTTAATGTGTTCCATCATGTATGCAAAATATATTGCCATATAGAAGCTTACAACATTGTTGTTTGGATGGGAAAGTTCATTTATGAACTCTTCATTCGGTTCCAACCAGAAAGTGTATGACACTAATGGGGCGATAGCTCAAGCCAAGGAATCAAGGTCTCATCAAGGTCCGAACTCAAATGAGAGACTGAACCACATGATTGAGAATCATGTATAATGGTGACGTCGTTATTCTCAAGGTTGCTTCTATGGATAACATATAGATATCCATTGTCTAGGCCTACTACTCAGCCATTTATGAAATGACTACATGAGAGGTATCATCACTGATGACTAAGCTGATTGGCTCTAGTGCAAGTGGGAGATTGTTGGAAATGTGCCCTAAAACCAATCATATGATGATACTTTATGGACATTTCACATGTTAAACTAATCTAGTTTAATATTAAGGGCAAACATTATTGTTTGAGCCGTCTCATATAAATGTTATATGCTTAAACGATAAAGTCCAAGGAATATGTGATTGGAAGAATGCGATCTAAAGAAGTTAGATTCATGAGACCATTCTTTCGTTGACACATCCTAAACGTTCCTGATCATAGGATTGTCAATTGGGCATTGACAGTCCGTTAAGATCAGTACGTGCTATGTCTTCTCTCAGGGAGAGTGACTAGTCTCGAGTCATTGGTGTGTGTGACATCAAGACAAGTACGTAGGTGCTCAATAGAGAATGAGTTCACTGAACACGATCAACGAAGAGTTCTCATATTCATGTCACATGAGAACTCATGGTTGGGATAATGCAAAGTAGTCCTTTGACCTGAGGCATCACAGCTGTCTTGTGGTTAGGTACTTGATCTTTGATTATGTCAAAGTCACTCTATCAGGGTGTCCACGGCATCGTCGGGGTTAAGCCACTGCCTCGCTAAAAGGAACCTAATGGATCGTTCACCGAGTAAGGTAGAGTTTGAAGAAACAACGGAGATGAGTAAGAATAATTAAATGGTTTAATTATTTATCTAAGGCTAGGATTAATTAATATGTTAATTAATCAAACGAATAAGTTCGTTAAAGACCTCGGGTTAGTTTTGGGCCGCAAGGCCCAATGGGATTTGAATGTCAAGCCCATTAACTCAAGTTGTATGACAACTTGAATAAACAAAGGGCTTGAAAGCCCAATAAACCTATAGGCCGGCCATGTGTAAAAGAATAGGGCTTTTGGTCCATTAGGTCACTTATTTGAAGGGACTATATAAAGGACTTTATAGCCTAAAATTTACTAAGGGTTATTTTTGGGGGAAAAGATGAGAACACAAGCTCTCCTTTCTCTCTAAAATTTTGGCCAACCTTGGAGGGATCATCTAGCAATCAAACTCCTCCAAGGTCACTCATTTCTTCTTCATTATGCCTTGGTGATGAATAATTAGAGGTTCTCAATTTTGGGAACTTGGAGAAACCTTTTCATCCATCCAAATCCATGGATCTAAGATGCAAGGAATGAAGGCCCTCTCTTTGGGTGATTAGCCTTTGCTTATGCAAAGAGGAATCTACAAAGGTATTGATTTCTCAACTCACTTTGTTTTGAGTTGAGTCTTGGTTCACCTATCTACTAGGCTTTGAATTTCATGGGTAAATGTTTTGTTTTAAGTGCATACAAGCATGATTCCGCCTTTAATTGTTAATTGCATGCTATTGATGTTGCTTAAATGAACATGTTTTTCACAAATTTTCCTTTCAATCCTAGTACTTCTCCTAGAAAGGTAGCGGTACTAATCCCTTAGTAGTAGCCCATCCAAAGGTTTAGGGGATCGAAACCCAAGGCAGTCGCTATGCCCCCTTCACTTTCAAGTCATCACTTTAATTTGTAGCATAAAACAACATGCATATCATGATATAAAACAAAACCATTTTTCTTTATGGTTCTATCAGAGCAAAATATATGCTGCTTTCACAGGCATTCATATATTTACATATACGTACATTCACAAAATTCCATAACTAGGGTAAGTGAGGATTCCCCTACCTAGTCTCCAAGCCAAGCAAAACAATTACAATATGTCACTATATGTCCATATATAATGACTCAACTTTATTCCATAACAACAATTATATCCAATAGGGACCTTTACTTAACCAGAATAAAAATTATGTATTTGAACTTTTTATTATTTCAAATAGGTCCTCAAACCTTTGATAATTGCACTTTGGCCCCCTAAACTTTCTGAAAATTACACAATTACCCCAATACCAAAACTGTTTTCGCAGTTCAATCCCTGGTATGAAAACCAGCGGCTTTGAGGTCTGTTTTTCCCAGAATTTCAGCATATATCCCACGCCAAAACACAATATATCAATTGTACAACTCATTTGTTCCATACAAATGTCCTTTAAAATCTAAATTCGAAGTACTTCAAATCAAACATCATATTCCTCTATATCTCATTCAAATGAAACTTGTATAAAATCCCAGCAATCTGATTATGTGTAAATCTTTACCTTAATGTCTCAAAAATCATTCTCCAGTCATCGAATAGGTTTCAAAGCCCTCAAATCGTGCAAGAACAAGCTTAAAATCATAGATTTGAGTCTAATTAGTCACAAATCCCAATCTGAACGAATTATTCAAACTTAAGTAATAATTCTCAAAATTTACCTTCGAACGTTGGGTTAGATTCACTAAGCATGTAGGCAAAAATCATTCCTCAGTTGGATTCCCGTATTGAAAGTTATGAATTTCGAAAGATTGAAGGAAATTTTTTCCTTTTGCTGTTTTCATTTTAGCTTGCAGCACTGAACGAGGAAGAATATTTATAATCTTCCAAGCTTGCCGCCTCACGTCTTCAATTTTAGAGGTCCAATAGGTGCTTTCCATGCATCAAGCAATATGGAAATCTAATCTCTTTCACTTTTGCTTTGTTCTTATCTTTCGATTCTTATAACCATGTGTTGTCATGGTGTATTGACACCACCATCAACCCTTTCCTTGCTGGTCATTCCAACTGCTGTCCACATGGCAAGTCATCCATACCTTGGCATCCACATGGCTTTCCAACGTTCATCTGGCTTTTTAAATCTCATAAAATTTTCATTCGAGCTTCGAAAAATAATTTGAAAAATGCTACAAACTCGTGATCTCATCTACTTTCAACCTATCACCGCAAAATAACCCTTGATCTCATGTAAAATTATCACCCATTCAAAATGAATTGTAAATTGTAAAATTCGAAGACACTTCAAAATTCATAACAACACTTTCTAAGTACTTTAAAAATTTAGGGTCTCACAACCACTCTGTTGAAGAGGCTACATGGGAAATGGAGAAACGTGTGAGAGACTTGTATACGTACTTCTTCTTTGATTAAATTCTTTTGTTTTAATTTCGAGGATGAAATTTTTTTAAGGGGGTAGATTGTGAAATTTTCTTAAGGACAAAATTTATTGTATTTTATTCTTAGTAGTAGCGAAATTATCATAATGCTCCTGACATGCCATGTAGGTCTTCCACGTGGACCTCAATTTTTCTTTCCCTTCCCACTTTTACTTTTTCTAAACAATGCTCATTTTTATGAACTCACGGACACAAGCATAATTGAATTCAGAGTCTTTGTGATGTAGTTACCCTTCTTTTTGCAAGAAATACATTTGAAAGTTTATATTTTCTACCCTATAGCTATAATTAAGCGGTGGGACCCACGCTTAATTTTTAAATTGGGATTGGAAATCCCATTCCGTGACTTCCTTCTAAATGTAGCAGATCCTCTTGTTTTTAATCATCACATCCATTTCCTTGGCTTTCTTTATTATTTCTTTTTTTTCACTTCCACTCTTCCCTATGCTTCTACCTTTCTTCCCCGTGCACTCTCTCTGTCTCTCTACCCACTCACTCAACAATTAATTTCCACTGCAATACACTCAAGACTCTCCCTCACATCTCAACTCTCTCCCGCAGCTCTCCCTCTCGATGTACTTCAAAACACCACCATAACTACCTTAAAAAATTCTCAAAGCATCACCATCTCCTCCAAGCTTCATCTAAAGCCACCCAAAAACTCTCAAAGCACCAAGGAAACTCGGCCAAAATCTTGTGGCTGCGACTAATTTGGGAAAAATACAAAGTTTTCATTTCGCATCTCGACGGAGTTCGACGAACCAAACCATACCAAACCACTTTCGTCTTGGTAAGCTTCCACTTTCTTTCTCAAGACTATCCTTCAAGTTCTAGTGGATTTTCAAGCATGCATGCAAGTATTCGTGTGTAGACATTTTCTAACCTCATTGTTTTCCCACAAGTTCTAGGATTTTTCCAAGCTAAACCTAGCTAAACTTTGTTGATGTGGCCGTGTTTGAAGGTGTAGGATGATTTCCCACAACCCCTAGACCACGGATTTGAGCTTGCATGCCCGAAACCCGCTCTATTTAGAAAGTCCCGATTATGGCAGTCGCTTTTACGCCAATTTTCAATCACCTCCGGCCAAATTTTGGTCCCCAAAGAGGTATAAAAACATTATCCTCGTCCTAAGGTTCATTTTGATACCTCTTGTGTGAAAAATGGTTGAGCAATGACTATGTTGTGCTATTTTAGAAATCTTCGACGAAAATCCCACTTTTGTGCAAACTAGGGAAAATTAAGTTGTTTATATTAATTATTATTAGTTTAGTGATTAGTGTAGTAATTTTCCGTATAGGAGTAGACCACCTAGAGGACTACCGCGGGCATAATAGTTGGACGGTTATGACCTAAATGTATTTGTGAATGGGTCTTTTCGTTTTTACGTGTATATATATATATATATATTTGATTCTCCTAACAACTACTTTTATATATTATGATGTGACATGTCATGTTTAGCTTTACAAATAGACTTTTCGTACACTTAATGTTTGATATTATTTGTGAGTATAAACTTGTGGCATAACATCCTTACGTTTTATCTGCTCATTACACGGTGTCTCTTAGTTATTTGTACTGTCATGGGCCAAGGACCAGCTTCACGTGTAGTTCACATGCACCGTTTACATTCGCTTTGGATCAAGAGCTAGGTGCCAGCCTGTCCTTTTGTGTGATGTTTTGGACTTGTATGTGATGTGACTAGCGCAGCTCACGTGATGTAGTACTAGAATGTAAAACCTACACCTAGCCTATCCCATTGTTTGAATATCTTTGCAATGGACTTGAGTGCCTACATAAATTAATGAGCATTGATTTCTTGTGATAACAATTTGAGATTTAATGTTGAGATACCTTGTTGTAGTGCCCTACATCTTTTGACTCACTTGTGTTGTAGGGTACCTATTACATACTATTATTATAATATTTTTGGGAAACTATATACTTGTTTTACAGTGAGGGGTTACACATTTTCGAAAGGGTGAACAAAACTTTATTTTTCAAGCCTACTTACCCTTGTTTTTCGCCTCTTCAAGATTTTAGTGGCAGAAGATTCCTAACGACAAGGATTGCTAATAAAAGTTGTCATCTAGAAGACTTCTCCTTTCGGTATAAATGTTCGTACTCTTTTTTTACTGCAATTTACTTATCCTCTGAACATCACTTATGTGAAATGGGTCGACCCCACTCACATGCGGACTCTAGAATTAGTTACTATATGTTTTTAATTTATTCACATTTTTCACATCACTACACTTTATGGCTTCATCACCTTCTAGGTGTTGGCCATCACATCGTGATTCGAGTATTTAGGTGGACATTCTGAGTCAAGGTTTGTCATATATGATGTGAGGTACAAGCCCAAAATTGGGCTAGAGTAGGCACAGGCTGATCAGGCCCCAAAACGAATTAGGCTATAAGCCCAGTAGCAGCAAACGAGCTACAGAAACAAGCCCAAAAAATTAGAGGCCCATATGGGCTCTGATCAGTTATGCAAGGAGCAAGGTAAGGCTTTAAGCCCACGCGGAGGTATACTTTGGTGTTTTGCGGTGCGGTGCACCAATGTTCCAACGTTGGGCTGGAATCTAGTGTGACACGATCAAATGAACCCCGCGAAGATGCAATCTAGTGCGTCGCAAGACATGGGAACACCATAGCCACAGGCTGGTGTCGTGGGTTGAGTCCAACAAAGGCCCAATTGGGCTCTGAGGTGCAGGCTGAGAGAATCAAAGCCTAGGTGAGCTTAGGTCAAGTCCAAAACACCCCAGGTCTAAACTAGGTTGTGTCGCCGAGGAAGGAGATCAGTGATACGGCTTCAGGTTGCAGGATTTTAGGACATGGTTCTCGGTGTAGAGTCGTGGGTTCGATAGCGAGCCAGTTCCTAGTGATGGAGGGAGGTACCCTGAAGTCAGGGAGAACGAAAGAAAAATCCCATTAAATTCAATCTCGAATTTCATCCAAATTCGATGAAATTCTTTTGGAATTTCAATGATTTTGGTCCAAAATCACGACACTGTGTCTTGAATTGGCAGAAAAACGTATGACAAAGTCATGGTCTCACTGCAGGCAAGTTAGGGTTTCTGGGTTGGATGCCATAGGCATTGAGTTTTCCAAGTGGAGCTGATGGCTATGTGGGTTGGCTCGAGTCATGGGTTTGAAGAACCTTAGAAATTTTTTTTTAATTTTTTTCAATTTCCAGATTAATTTAATGCACATTTAAAAAATAATTTAATGTATACACATAATTCAATAATTATGGATATAATGTATACAATTTATGTAGAAACTAAAATTCAAAAAACATAAAGTTGGGTCATGCATTATGGTGAATGTTCATGCTATCAGGGTTGCAAAAATATCGAGATAAAAACCGTTGTTTTGGAACAACCTGATTGCATGATGATATTGATGAACTGGTTTTATGCAAAAAAAACTTCCACGTCAGATTCCTAAGCGCAGCAGTAGAAGCGTGCTGATAACGTATTGTGGCTTATTTTATCTAATAGGAGAGGGGGCGTATGCCAGAGAAAGTAGGGAGAGAGAGATGTGTTTGTAAGGTTGTGTAGATGATGTGTTATTCCCCCTTACATAGTGCCTTTATTTATATTAATAAGGAAGGGAATAATCCTTCTCCTCCAAGGAATACAAGTCCTAAAGGGAAGATAATATCAAATCTAATATAGGATTTACACAATCACACTTAAATACAAAGTTTATAATGAAATTGCTAATGTGATGACCTGTGACACACCCCGACCGAGATCAGGGCATGCTGGCCGTTACGTGGAAGTGATGTAGCCATGTGCACAGTACGAAAGCTAAAAATAATAATAATAAAAGTACGAATAAATAAAAAACCCAGCTATACACAAAGTAATAACATACATGTGCAAGCGTAAGTGTGAGAAACAAAGTTCTGAGCACAGAAGACCTAGTGCAGTCCGGGAGAACAACACTAAATAAACACACCCGAGGGTGGTCCTACACTGGTGATAATTTGTCAGATAAGCCGGGAAAATCCTCTGGGGAGCCACCAAAAGCGCTAGCCAAACTAGAACCTGGAGGGGCGCAAAACAGAAAGCGTGAGTGGGCAAAAACAAAGCTTTTCAAAAACCATTTCATAAACAAAGTTCTAACCCCTCGCCGTAAAACCTATATACTTCCCAAAAAAAAATAGAATATATACATATATACAAATCATGCTCGGAAATATGCCATGCCAAATGCCTCGAAATAAAATGCAAGTACTCAGGTAATGCCAAACAATGCCATGTAATCTGTCAGCCGGAGTCACTTAACGTGACTTGTACGGCTGAATCTAGAGCTCAAATCTCCAACTCACTAACTATACCTGCACACGAGTCGGAACCACCTAAAGTGGTCCGTACGACAGGACTGGGTGTATAATAAGTACACTCAAGTTCTACGATCACGTGAAGGCTGGGCGAATAATCGCGGGTCACCTACGAGTTGGAACCACCTAAAGTGGTCTGTACGACAGGACTGTGCACCTAACTTGGATCCAAGATGAGTGTGTGGTGCGGGAGGTGAACATCACGTGAAGGACTGTGCCCAACTTTGGGCGGGAGCACTAACACCGGGGGTGCAGGTTTATCTCAAATCACTACTGAACATAAACATAAACCATAACTTACCTGGCACTTACCTGTGCGTCCGCAGCACCAACACACATATAGATATGCAACTAAAAATGCATAATCAACGGCAAACATAATGCATGGCATATAAACGTATAAACATTTCATTCATTTTTTGGGAAAAACATAAGTATATAGGTATATATGGAAAACCAAAAGCTCACTCACTGGTATGTAGAAGGGTCGTAACCCCTTTGCCTCGAGTGACCGCGCTCGTCCTTGGGATAGGTCTCACCTATATACGAAACAACTATAAATATGTTAATTTTAAAGCACATAACTAACACTACGAAATAACTTCTCATACAATGCTTAAATGGGGTGTATGAATACACCAATGTGATCTACTCAACCTCATGAACATCCCCATATTTTTAAAATAATTTTTTGACGCCGCACGCGCCCCCACGCGTCGGCCAAGGCACGACCACCACGCCGCCCACGCGTAGGCATGTGCCTGGCACACTGACAGCGTCAGTTAACGCCGTCAGGAATATTTCGTTAACTCTGAAGGATTCCGTTAACGCCGTTAGGAATATTCCGTCCAAACTGATGGAATATTCCGTCGTCTTCTCTGGCTAAACTCCAGCCCCAGCGACGGCACCGGAAAACCGGGAAATTTTCAAAACTTTGTATCTTCTTCGTTTTTCAACCAAATTTCACAAAATTGGTACCAAAATGAAGCTTACAACAAGAGGAACAAATCCATACCACTTTCAAGCACTAAAACCCACGGAATCTTGCCGGTAAAACACCATCAACTCCGGCCAAACCTGCAACTCACGATCCCGACGTCCAAAACCTTCAAACGAACCACCCCGAGCCTCCTAAGGACCTCACCAAGCTTCCTACAAGCTTGAAATTCCCAAAAACACAAGAATTAACGTGTGCATGAACAGTGACCAAATCGGGGGATCCCGAGTTCGACGTGAAAACGAAGGTATCCTTACCTGAAATGGGTATGGTGGAACTCCTAAGGATCTCACGAGCACAACTATATAATTTGTTTCCACGATCCGTGAAGATCTCGAGGGTTATGGTGTTGTCCATACGAAAAGAATAGGAAAGGAAGAGAAAGAAGGGCTTGGGACAGGGATAGGGATGAGGGTGAGTGTGGGGGTGTGTGTGTGGTCCAAACTCCACCAATCAAAAAACAACCACACAACGAAAAAAAAACCATACTAGGGGCAAAACCGTCATTTCACCCTAGGTACAAAAAGTCCGGGACGAGCTGTCACCACTCATCCCTAATTTTCCATGTAGTTTCTCCCCAAGTTTATAAATTGACGTTTATGCCCTTTTGGCAAAGTGACGAGAACATCGTCATTTGACTTTAAATTATTTTCTCGTTATCGTAATTAAATAATACTCATTATTACAATTGAGTGAGCACAAATTACACCCAAATCAGAGTGGTAACGAAAAAGTTACGTTACATTAAAGTATGTAAACAGTGGGTAGATTTGTAGACATGCGTATAAATTATTTAGTGTTGGAAACACTATTTTAGATAGAAAGTTAGATTACGTTTGACTTCGAATTGTATTAATTTTATCTCTTTTTCTCTTTAAAGTGGGATCCGTGTCCCCTTTTTTCACACATTCACCAATCACAACCCCTAAAACCCTCACATTCATTTGTCTTTCCCTAAATCCCTCATCACCAATCAACCTCACCCTCACTCTCACTCAACCAATCAGAAACACTGTTTCTCACTTCTCTTCCCCAATTAGAACACACTCATTCTCTCTCTATTCTTCTTCTCATTCTCTCTCTCATCGAACCTTTTTTTTTTTTTTTTTGCAACAACAAAACTCACACCTTAAAAATCCTAGATCGGACTTGGAACTACCACCATTGCATTCCTCTTGAAACCACAAACCCAATTGTACCAACAAATCGTCAAATGGATGAGTTTGACTCTTCAACTCGGAAGCTCTGACTCGGACAAGTTTGCTTCAATGTGATCCTGGCTGAGTTACAAGTTTTTGAAGGTCATAGAAGCACCTAGTCAACTCCCTAGAGTCCCTAGACTAAGTTTGGAGTCGAATTAACATGAGAACACACGTTTTCAAGGAATCAAGTTTTAGGTCGAGACATTTTCAGGCCTCTTCCAGTCCATTTTTGGATTCCAAAAGGTACAGACTTGTTCTACTCCTCAAGGGCTTCATTTTCATATAAATTTCTTCAAAAATGGTTAAGAAATGAACAAGTTATTAGGTTTTGAAATTTTACCCAGAAATCAGCAAACCAAACGGCGGCGGATGGCAATGCCTACTGGAGAAGACGAAGAATATTCCGTCAAAGTTGACGGAATATTCTAATGGCGTCAGGTAACGCCGTTACATTCAGTTACTATTTAATGGGATATTTCGTCAACTTTGACGAAATATTCCCTAGCTTCTGCCACCTCTAACCTGCATGTGGCCATGGGCTAGGCAAGTGGTTGACACGTGCAGGTTTGTGACGTCATGTCGAGTGTTTTCGTATATTCAAACCTTCCATTTGAGCAAACTATGAGGGGTTTTCCTAGTTTTTAGTGTATGTGTTAATTAACTAATTATTATTAGTTGTTTCGCATATAGGGGAGACTTACCTTGAGAACGTACAAGGACAAGCAAGGCTAGGGGGCTTCGATCCATCGACGCATCAGTGAGTGGGCATTTGTTTTCATATGTGTGTGTGTGTAAACTTTATAGTTTCCATAAATGTTTTTGAATTGATTTATGCGTATCATGCCATGATTAAATAACGTTATAAGAAATGTTGTATTGTTGTGAAATGCTAAAATAATCCTACGAGATATGCAGGTAAGTTTATTGTCAGGTATGTTTATTATGTTGACTGGAATTATTGAATTATTATGGCATGCTTATATTCATGTAGTCTGCTCATCATTACTGCACCCTGGTGTTAGTGCTCACCCCCGACCAGGGCCAGTCTTTCACCTGTACGTTCACCTTCGCATATACAGGTTGCATTAGGCAACTCCGACTAGCAGGTGACCACAATTAGCATCGATCTTCACGTGATTGTAGCACTAGAGCGTATACTATGATTACACCCAGTCCTATCGTATAGGTCGCATTAGGCAACTCTGACTTGTTTGGTAGCATAGATTGATGCGCATTACTTCAGTAGTATAGGTCGCATTAGGCGACTCTGATTTGTGTGCAAGTATAGATTGATTGAACCCCTGATTTTACTTATATTACTGTTGAGATATTATGATGTGGCATACTTTTGGATTTACTGTTGATTGCATTTGATTTCATACCTATACGTAGTATGATTTTTTAGAAACTATATATGTTTTATAGCAAGGGGTTAGTATGTTCAGAAAATAAATGGATTTTATAAACTTTTGTTTTTGCCCACTTACCCTTTTGTTTTTCGCCCATCCAGGTCCTAGATACCTGAATTACTATGTGGCGTACGAGGATTAGCCGGCGATTCTGACATATCCTTGTTTAAATGTTGGAACTGTGTTTCGTTGTGTATTAAGTACTTAACTAGTGTCGATTGCACTATTTGTCATCTATGCTCTGAACATTTGTATTCTATAAGTTCTACCCACTACTGTGCACTCACTTTATTAGTTTAAATAAGTTCTGGTTTTGGTCTTAATTTATTCCCATTTTTACATCACTCACACTTTTGGTTATGTCACCTTTGGGAGACGGCCAGCATGCCTCGACTCCGGTCGGGGTGTGTTAGCTATTATCATACCATGCCAACCGAAAATTTTGACATACCAAGTTATGCAGCAACATAGGAACCTTCTAGAGGAGAGATGGGTCGAGATAGTGACTTGGTTCTTCCTTCTGGGAGCTGGATCATGGTGGGCTCATAAGTCATGCCTGTTGTCTGCTCAATATGCCATGAATTGGGATGTTTTTAGGCATCTGTTTGAGGCTAGATTCACACCTTCGAAGTACAAGGATCGAAAGAGAGAAGAATTCACAAAATTGAAGCAAGGAAAAATTTTAGTCACATAATACCATCGAAAGTTCACTAACTTATTCCGTTATTGTCCCGAGATCGCTGGGAATCCTAGAGAGATGCTCTGTTATTTAAAAAGAAGACTTGTAAGTGACTGTGTTCTTTGGCAACTTCTACTCCCTGCTCTACCTACCAAGAATTCTTTGATGGTTCTGCTTCATGTTGAAGGTTCCAAGAATGCTCCTAATGATGACGATGATGAAGAAGATAATAATAATAATGCTCAGAGGAATAATAACAGGGGGTAGTCATCTTTTGGCCCTCGAAAGACTCAAATTTTCAAGAGAAGTGGTAATAGTTGTCGATCGTTGAGCGGTGGTTCAAATTCCAATACGCCATGAAGTGGCAACAAGTCCACAGGTAGTTCCCGCTTTCAGAATCAGAGGAGCCCTAGCAATTATGGTGCTCCACTCTGTCGCAGATGTAATAATCGTCATTTTGGTAAGTGAAAAAAAGGAAGTAGTGGGTGCTATACTTTCGGTCAGATGAGGCATAAAGCTAATAAATGTCCGCAGAGTCAGCAAAATCAGCCTCCTACACTACCACTTGTAGTTCCTTTACTGCAGATTCAAGGACCTGGCACCTACCCACAGATAGGTTATGGTGGTGCTTACCATTACCAGGGTGACATAGCTAAGCATCCAGGAAGAGCATAACAGTACCCACCTGATCTTTATTACCAGGGCGGTTATCCACAGTACCAAGGGGCTTATACGCCATATCAGGGCGGCGAATCGCAGTAGTATGTCGGGGGACAGTCCCAGAATCTTGATGTAGCTTCTAGCAGCGATGCATCGACCAAGCAGCCTAGTCCAACAAATTAAGGTCGAGGTAATTAGGGCCGCGGCAACCAGAGAAACAGGGGTCGCGAAGGCCAACAGCAGGCACAGGGTCGTGTCAATCATATCACCTTGTAGGATGCTCAATATAACCCCAACTTGATTATAGGTATGTTGAATGTTCTTGGCTATTTTGCTAGAATATTAATTAACTCAGGTGCTACTCATTCGGTTATCTTGCATACGTTTGCTCAAAAGACTCAACCTCACCTCACTCTCCTCGGTTATGAGTTGGAGTTCTCGATGCCTAAAGGTGAAGTTTGCTATGTTAGTTGGGAGTATCGAGAATGTCCTGTTCTCATGAAGGAAGTCGTAATGCTAGCTAATCTTGTACCCTTGGACATCGTTAATTTTGATGTATGGATTGGTTAGATTATAATCGTTCCATGTTGAATTGTCACCAAAAGATGATTACTTTCCATCGACAGGGCATACCTATGGTAACTTTTGTTGGTGAACGTAAAAACATGGAGTTATCTCCACCATAAGGGCAAAGCAGATGTTGAGGAAAGGTTGTCAAGGCTACTTAGCTCATGTAGTGGTGACTGAGGAGACTCCTGCTCATAGGGAAGACGTTTGAGTAGTTAGACACTTTCCTAATGTTTTTTCCAAACGATTTACCTGGCCTACCGTCGGATCGTGAAGTGGAGTTCACCATCGACCTAATTCCAGGTACCAATCCTATTTCTCTAACTCCTTATCGTATGGCTCATGTGGAGTTAAGGAATTAAAAACCTAGTTGCAAGAACTTGTTGAAAAAGGTTTATTCAGCCGAGCACTGGGGAGCTCCCTTCTTGTTTATGAGTTGGAAAGATGGAACTTTGAGGCTTTATATCTATTACAGACAGCTGAATCGGGTGACGATTAAATACCATTATTCGTTGCCTCATATCGATGATTTTTTCGATCAACTTCGTGGTGCTTGTGTTTTCTTGAAAATCGACCTACGGTCTGGCTATTATCAGTTGAAGATCAGAAGCGATGATCTTCCGAAAATAGCCTTCTAAACTCTATATGGTCATTATGAGTTTCTTGTGATGCCATTCAGGTTAACTAATGCTTCAGCAGCTTTTATGGACCTGATGAATTGGGTATTTCGTCCGTACCTTAACAAGTTCGTAATTATTTTCATCGATGACATTCTGGTGTATTCTAGGAGTGAAGAAGCTAAAGGAGAATCAATTGTACGCTAATTTCAATAAGTGCCAGTTCTAGCTGGATCAGGTGTCATTCTTAGGACACGTGATATCAGCCCAGGGAGTTCTCATGGATCCTCAGAAAGTAGCAGCAGTGGAAAATTGGGAGCAATCTCAGACTGTCACTGAAGTACGAAGTTTTCTTGGTCTCACTGGCTACTATCGACGCTTTGTGAAAGATTTCTCAACCATAGCCCTACCTTTGACAAGTTTGCCTAGGAAATGAGTTAATTTTGAATGGAGTGATGATTGTGAACGGAGTTTTGAACAGTTGAAGTACTGTCTCACTCATGCACTTGTTTTGGCAATTCCTGATGATAGTGGGAATTTCGAGATCTATAGTGACATTTCTTTGAATGGTCTGGGTTGTGTGTTGATGCAACATGGAAAGGTGATTGCATATGCTTCACGACAATTCAAGCCTTATAAGATGAATTATCCTACTCATGATCTTGAATTGGCAGCTATCATTTTCACTTTGAAAATCTAGAGGCACTATCTTTATGGAGAAACGTGTCGAATCTTCACCGATCACAAAAGCCTCAAGTATATCTTTACTAAAAAAAAACTTAATCTCTGGCAGCGTAGGTGCATGGAGTTGATTAGTGATTATAACTGGACTATTGAGTATCACCATAGTCGTGTGAATATTGTAGCAGATGCTCTTAGTAGGAAATCTCACAGCCAACTTTATACTCTTTATGCATGTCGTGTTCCTCTTCTCACTGACCTAAGATCTACTGGAGTGGCTTTAGAAGTGGATCACCATAGAGCTCTACTTGCCAATTTTCAAGTCAGGCCAGTTTTGTTTGATCATGTTCTTGAGGCTCAGATGAATAATTCATAATCCCAGGAGTTAAAGCAAGCAGTGTTGAACGGCAATAGGGGAGATATCAGGATTCGAAGGCCTGATGGTATGCTTATGCAAGGCGATCAGATGTATGTACCGAATATGGAAGAACTGAAGAAAGAAATACTCGATGAGGCGCATATCTCAGCTTATGCGATGCATCTTGGGAGTAGTAAAATGTATCATACCATCCGACCTTTCTACTACTGGCCTGGAATGAAAAGAGAATTGAGAAGTACGTGAGTCATTGTTCGATCTGTTAGCATGTCAAAGCAGAAAGAAAGAAACCATTCAAGTTGCTACAGCCACTTCCCATACCCTAGTGGAAATAGGAAGATATCACAATGGATTTCATGTACAAGCTGCCTAGTACACATAATGGCTATGATGGTATCTGGATGATAGTAGATCGACTTACCAAGTTAGCGCACTTCCTACATGTTCGTGAGAATTACTCGCTAAGCTCGTTGGCCAAACCTTTCGTCTCTGAAATCTTCAAGTATCATGGTGTTCCAGTTAGTATCATTTCTGATCGGAACCCCAGATTTACTTCAAAATTCTGGGTAGCTTTTCAAGAAGCTTTAGGTTTGAAACTACTTTACAGCACTGCCTATCATCCTTAAACCGATGGGCAATCAGAGAGAACTATTCAGACATTGGAAGACATGTTGAGATCTTCAGTCCTGCAGTTTGGAGACACATGGCACAAGCGCTTACCTTTGATAGAATTCCCCTACAACAACAGCTTTCACTCCAGCATTGGTATGTCACCATTTGAAGCATTGTATGGGAAACCATATCGTACCCTATTGTGTTGGTCTGAAGTCGGTGAAAGAGTTTTAGTTTTTCCTGAAATTGTGGATGAGATGACACATAGCATTCAAGTGATAAAGGCTAACCTGAAAGCAGCCTAGGATCGACAAAAGAGTATAGCAGACAGACATTCGACCGACAAAGTAGATAAGGTTGGAGATTGGGTATTCTTAAAGCTGTCACCGTGGAAAGGCGTTGTATGATTTGGGAAGAAAGGAAAGCTAAGTCCTCGTTACATCAGGCCATACCAGATCATTGAGCAAGTTGGTGAAGTTGCTTACCGACTTGATCTACCTCCAGAGTTGTCGAGGGTGCATAATGTGTTCCGTGTGTCCATGCTATAGAGATACGTCTTTGATCCATCACATGTGATTCCTCTTCAGCCGTTAGAGATTAACCCGAATTTGACGTATGATGAGGTACCAATGAAGATTCTTGACTGGAAAGACGAAGTCCTCAAGAACAAGACCGTTCGTATGGTGAAAGTCTTATGGAGAAACCACTCTGTTGAGGAAGCTACTTGGGAGATAGAAGAGCATATGTGAGATCTTTATCCATGTTTGTTCTTTGAGTATGATCTTTAGTAGTGTTGAAATTTCGGGAACGAATTTTTCTTAAGGGGGGTAGGTTGTAGCGACCCGTCCTTAATTTTTCATGTAATTTCTCCCCGAGTATGTAAATTGATGTTTATGCCCTTGTTGGCAAAGTGACGTGGACATAGTTATTCGAATTTAAATTATTTTCTTGTTATCGTAATTAAATAGTACTTGTTGTTACAATCGCATGAGCACGAACTAGACCCGAAACGAAGTGGTAACGAAAAAGTTATGTTACATTAAAGTACGTAAACAACAAGTAGATTTGTACACATGCATATTAATTATTCAGTGTTGGAAACACTATTTTAGATAGAAAGTTAGATTACGTTTGATTTCAAATTGTACGAATTTTATCTCTTTTTCTTTTTAAAGTGGGATTCGTGTCCCCTTTCTTCACACATTCACCAATCACAACCCCTAAAACCCTCACATTCACTTGTTTTTCCCTAAATCCCTCCTCACCAATCAAATTCACCCTCACTCTCACTCAACCAATCAGACTATCTCTCACTTCTCTCCCCCAATCAAAACACACTCATTCTCTCTCTCACCGAACCTTTATTTCCTGTGCAACAATAAAAATCACACCTTAAAAATCCTAGATCGGACTTGAAACTACCACCATTGCATTCCTTTCGAAACCATGAACCCAGCCGTACCAACAAATCGTCGAATGGACAAGTTTTGACTCGTCAACTCGGAAGCTCCGACTCGGACGAGTCTGCTCCTACGTGATCCCGGCCAAGTTACAATTTTTTGAAGGTCGTGGAAGCATCTAGTCAACTCCCTAGAGTCCCTAGACTAAGTTTGGAGTGGAGTTGTCGCGAGAACACATGTTTTCAAGGAGTCGAGTTTTAGGCAGAGATTTTCGAGACATTTTCAAGCTTCTTCCCATCCATTTTTGGACTTCCAAAAGGTATAAACTTGTTCTACTCCTCAAGAGCTTCATTTCAATATAAATTTCTTCAAAAATGGTTAAGAAATGAACAAGTTATGAGGTTTTGAAATTTTATCCAGAAACCAGCAAAAATTTCCAAAAACCTGCGAATCAGACGGTAACCCCAACGGCGAATGGCAAGGCCTACCGGAATATTCTAATGGCGTCAAGTAACGTCGTTAAGTTTCGTTACCATTTAACAGGATATTTCGTCAACTCTGACGGAATATTCCTTGGCTTCTATCACCTCTAACCTGCGCCTATAGCCGTGGGTTAGGCGGCACGTGAGGGGTTTTTCCTAGCTTTAGTTGTATGTGTTAATTAACTAATTATTATTAGTTGTTTCGCATATAAGGGAGACTTACCCTTAGAACGTACGAGGACAAGTAAGGCTAAGGAGCTACGATCCATCGACCTATCAATGAGTGGGCATTTGTTTCTGTGTGTGTGTGTGTGTATAAACTTTATAGTTTTCATAAATGTTTTTGAATTGATTTATGCATATCATGCCATGATTAAATAATGTTATAAGAAATGTTGTACTGTTGTGAAATGCTAAAATAATCCTACGGGATGTGCAGACAAGTTTATTGTCACGTATGTTTATTATGTTGATTGGAATTATTGAATTGTTATGCATGCTTATATTCATATAGTTTGCTCATCATTGTTGCACCCCAGGTCAGGGCCAGTCTTTAATGTGTATGTTCACCTCCGCACCACATGCTCACCTTGGATCCAAGTAGGTGCCAGTCCTGTTGTACAGGTTGCATTAGGCAACTTTGACTCATAGGTAACCACAATTAGCGCCAGTCTTCACGTGATTGTAGCACTAGAGCGTATGTTATGATTACACCCAATCCTGTCGTACAGGTCACATTAGGCGACTTCGACTTGTGTGCTAGCATAACTTGATGAGGTCGCATTAGGTGACTCCAACTTATGTGCTAGTATAGATTGATTGAACCCCTAATTTTACTTATATTACTATTGAGATATTGTGATGTGACATACTTCTGGATTTACTGTTGATTGCATTTGATTTCATGCCTATACGTAATATGATTTTTTTGGAAACTATACATGTTTTGCAGCAATGAGTTAGCATGTTCAGAAAATAAATGGATTTTATCAACTTTTGTTTTTGCCCACTCACCCTTATGTTTTTCGCCCCTTCAGGTCCTAAATAGCTGAATTACTCTGTGGCGTACAAGGATTAGTCGGCAATTCTGACATATCCCTGTTTAAATTTAGGAACTGTTCCCGTTATGTATTAAGTACTTAACTAGTTTCGACTGCACTATTTGTCATTCATGCTCTGAACGTTTGTATTCTATGGGTTCTACCCACTACTACGCACTCACTTTATTAGTTTAAATAAGTTCTAGTTTTGGTTTTAATTTATTCATATTTTTACATCACTCACACTTTTGGTTATGTCATCTTTGGGTGATGGCTAGCATGCCTCGACTTTGGTCGGGGTGTGTCAGCTATCATACCATACCAACCGAAAATTTTGACATCCCAAAATTTGGTTTACCGAAAGTTTAGTATGGTAATAGTAATGAATTTTTACATAACAAAAGTTTGGTATGATAATTGGTACAAGAGTTTTGGTACAGTAAAACAACCGAACCCACCCTTACTACTACGATAAATGATATTCTTTTTCCTTTGTAAGTGATAGGTTTTAAGGGACGAATTTGAACTATATTATTATGGTTGACCTATTGTGAGGTTTAGCACACTTCCTACCGTAACGTAGATAATGTTATAGGAAAACTAATGAAAAGAACTTGAAAACTTTGAGTTTTAACGATAAGGAAAAAATAAAGGGTAAATTAAATAGTACCAGGTTTGGCCTTTTAGTATAAAAATATAATTTTTTATTAAAATAAATAGTATCATGAACTTTTTGCTAAAACTCTCTAATATTACTTGTGAAGAATAAAAAAAAAAAAATAAATAAATAGAAGAATAAAATAAATAAATAAATAAATAAAGGGTTAAAGCACACACCTCACCTCAATCAATCTCTCTCCGTTCTGTGTTACCGGCACTCGTCTTTCTTCCTCCGACAAGGGACTCGTGGTGACAAAACAAGCAGAAGAAAGAAGCTCCGTCGTCAGCTCACAGAAACACTCCAAAAAGAAATAAAGAAACCCTAGACATTCAATCCAATCGATCAAATTCCCCCAAATTGCATGTTTCACTCACCTCAAATGGTGAAGAAGCGAGTCCCCGAATGGCTCAACAGCTCGCTCTGGTCCTCCTCCACGCCCTCCCCTTCCATCGACGATGATCTCGTCCAACGCTACAACTCCAATCCCACCGCCGCCGCCGCCGCCACCACCACTCCAATTTCTAGGTATTCTGTCTCCGACTCTGACCCGCCTTCCACGGTTGAACCCCCAATCCCTGTTGCCCCTCCCAAATCCACCAGAGAAGACAAGCGTCTTCCCGAGCCCCAATTCTCAGATTCATTTCCGGATCACGAAGACAAGAGCAACAACACTGCTCCATCCCCCGAAGATATCTCCAGACAGTCTCAGCTCTTGGCCGAGGTTTGCCGCTCACTCTCTCTCCCTGTGCATGTATTGCTGATGAATGATTGGGTTTTTCTTAATTTTGTGTTTGCAGCTGTCGAGGAAGGTGATTAATTTGCACGAATTGCGGAGAATTTCATCTCAGGGCATACCAGATGGTGCTGGGATACGGTCTACAGTTTGGAAGGTGATAATGTTTCGGTTTTTTTTTTTTTTTTTTTGTTTGATTTCATTTAGTGTTTAGGACTTGTTTATTTCTAGAGAAAATGTAGGCAATTTCTCGTAAATTTAGCTTTATGATGGACAGAATGATGCTTGAGGACTTGAGAGTTACCCATCTAGCCGATGGAGCAGTACATAGTAAAAGAAGTGTGCAATTCTGATTTTACCTGTTGCAGACAAGGAACTGGATTAGTTTTAATGATTGGTAATTGTTCCTTGCAGCTTTTACTCGGATATCTACCACCAGATCGGGGACTTTGGTTGTCCGAGTTAGCTAAAAAGAGGTCACAGTACAAGCATTTTAAAGATGAGCTTTTGATGAATCCTGTAAGTCATGTTTACTGTTTTATCTCTGTCATTTTATCTTCTTGTTTGGATTTTGAAGATCAAACAGAAAAGCTAGATTGATGACATAAGGTTAAGTGGTTGCTTTGATCTGCAGGGCAGCTAACGCTTTTCTATATTGGGCAAACATTTCTCTAGAAAGTTGCTACAAGTTTTAATCACAGTTGTTCAAATTCATAGAGATGTTGAAGAATAAAAAAAATTGATAAGATTCAAGCATCAGCTGGTAATCCTATTAGTGAAAAGATTGGTTAGCGGCCGATTTTTGTCCTGGAAAGACTATGTCATTAAATTCATTCCTGAAATTGAGAGGAGCGTAACCCACCAAGTTTTACTGCAAATGTTAACAGTCTTGCCATCCATGGCAGTACAGTTATCTTTGTTTCTCTTTGTAGTATTTTATATTGCATGTTTCTTGGTGACTGCTTAGCCAGCTTTGTGGGATTTTAATTTGTTAAGATAAATTGAAAAATGAAAGGTCTTAATATGCTATGTGGTTCATACATTTTTGCATTTTTTAATTTCTGTGATAAATGGCTTTCTGAATGTTTCCTTTGGCTAGTCAGTCAGAAATCACAAGGAAGATGGATAACTGCATTACTTGTGACAATGATGAATTAAAATGTCAAAGCAAGGGGTTGCTATCAAGATCTGAAATACCTCATGGGGAGCATCCATTGAGTCTTGGGAAGTCCAGTGTCTGGAATCAATTCTTCCAGGTAATTACCCATTTGACTTGCTCAATTGATTTACCGAGCAAACTTGCTCAACTGATTATCAAGAATGAAAAATGCACCTCTTCAATTTCTGAACAAACGCTTCTTCGATTTTTTGAGCAAATGCCTTTTCAATTTATGAATAAACAGCCATGTTGAGAGGTTTGGTTGCAGCTACATTCTCGGCTGAGAAGAAGAGTCATGCGTTTTTGGATGTATGCCTTGCCATGAATGTTGACATATATAGAAATTTTAATGGTAAGTAGTAGTGCGGATGCGGCTTTGTCATCCACGCTTGTCGGCAAAAGTGTGGTAATTGGGGTAATGACCTTCACGCTTTTTCAACTTTGTCAGAGATCTTTGACAAAGTTACACGTGTTATCTGAAAAGCCGAGATTGTGTCTGAAGAGCGTTGCCAAACTTTACGCAGGAAAATCCGGCTTTTAAGATTTGAAAAGTGGTGTCTCTTCAATTTTTTTTGAATCCGTGGTCGTGTCGCCTCTCTTTTTTATAGAGGTATCGATTACCTCCAACGTGCACACTTTGAAGATTGCCCATTCGTGAAAATCGTCTCCGGTGTATTTTGTTTTAACGGCCCTTTGAGATTTTACTCCATCCAACCCTTCTCTTTTAACACCTTTGAAAATGGCTAACCCATCTAACATTTGCTTAGATTTGAGTCTCAGCCGTGATACGGGCGCGCCGCGTCAAGGTAATGTATGACGCCCGTCTTTCTTATCTTCTAGTGGCCCTCTTATAGGTGAAGATTCCGTGATGAAGGATGCAACAACAGCTACAATAGTAGCTAGAAACCTCCTCACTCCTAGAGATAGTAGGCTGCTTTCAGGACGGTCCGATGAGTTGGCCGTTCAAGAGTCCCTAGCTCTCAGTGTTCAGTGTGCGGGCTCCGTGTCCAACATGGGCCAACGCCTACTTGCTCGATCCCGTCAAGGTGAATCATTGATGGCGGAGGTGGAAAATCTTAAACAAGAGATCCAGCAGCTTAAGCGCGAGAATAGAGGTTTGCACGTGCTTGCAAATAATTATTCGACGAGCATGAAGAGGAAGCTTGATGAGCTGCAAGAATCTGAAGATCGAATTCAAAGTGACCGTCACAGGCTTGCGGCTTTCTTCCAGAGGCACTTTTTTCTTGCGTCATCTAGCGTTCCACCAAGTATTGAGGCCTCGAATGATCTATCTTCGATCCCTCCCGCTCCTGGAGTTTTGCCAAGTAGTGGGGCTTCACGTGAACAACCTTTGTGAAAGCTTCATCTTTTTTTTTTTTTTTTTTTTTTTTTTTTTTTTTGTACGCACTTATAATTTCTCGGAGATTAATGGACATGTTTTATTTTATTCAGTGTATTGTGCTAAATACAGATAAAACATATACATCACCAAGATGTGTTTTTTTTTTTTGTTTTTTTTGTTTGTTTTTTTTTTTTTCACTTGATGCCGTCCATCATCATTTCCTTTTATTTTATTTTATTATTTTTTTTATTCTTTACCTTCATCATTGCTTCCCAACATCATCATTGCTTTCCAACATCATCATTCCCTTTTATTTTATTTTATTATTATTTTTTTTCAACATCATCATTGCTAACTCTCTACCATCATTCTTTTTTATTTTATTTTATTATTTTTTTTTCTTTTCTTTGCTTTCGGTGGCGCTGATCCACCAAGATTCCACCATTTCTTCTTCTTTCCAGACTGGCGTGTCCCTTTTTTTTCCTTTTAATAATAATTTTTTTTTTTATATATATATTCCCCATCGACCGACAAAAGTTTGGGACCATAGCTGGGCATGTTGGGTTCCTCTTCCCTACTTGTTCAAACGTGCAGAGTGATGACTTCTTCTCCATTGCATCTCTGAAAAGAGAAAGAGAGATGTCGAAAACTTCTTTAGACACCCAAGAGGCTGCAGGAAGATGTGGGAAGACGGTTTGCTGCTGTGTTTTGGTGAAATCTCCGTTGGACATCACAAGTTGCAGGGTGTTGATGACGGCAAAGACATGGCGTAGCTGCTGTCTCTGTTTGGGCTTCTGCCTGACGTCGGCGGTTGCTGCAGCGTTATGCAAAGAAGGAAAGGCTGCTGCTTGTTCGTTCGTCACTGCTGTTGTTTTGTTCGAAACCGTCCTTGCATCATCGGCGGGTTTCGGGACCATCGTTGGGCGCGATGGGTTCTTCTTCTCCACTTGTTCAAACATGGAGGATGATGGTTTCTTCTCCGTTGCATCTTTGAAGAGAGAAAGAGAGATGTCGAAAACTTCTTTAGACACCCAAGAGGCTGCAGGAAGCTGTGGGAATGCAACTTCAACAATGCTGGGACTTCTGCTTGGCCAGTAGGATGCTGATGCTGCTGTCTTCCAGCTTTCGCTTTTCGCCGGTAGAGGCTTCTCGGTATTGGTCTTGGTCTTCTTTCATGGCGGAATAACTCTGTGACTCGGTGGATGACTCGACCACAAATTAGAGAGAGAGAGAGAGAGAGAGCTGGGCCTGGATTTGGGCTAGTGGAATCCGGCTGCTCGAGCGAGCTGGGGATGATGATGGCACTGGGCCTGGATTTAGGCTGCTCCTTTTTGTGGACTTCAACTTCTGTTTCTTTGAGTTGGCATGGGTCTTAAGTGTAGGCAAACCCACTTTAACATGTATAAAGAAGTTTTCAACGTGAAAGAAGTTTTCGACATCTCTTTCTCTTTTCAGAGGTGCAATGGAGAAGAAGCCATCACTCTGCACGTTTGAACAAGTAGGGAAGAGGAACCCAACATGCCCAGCTATGGTCCCAAACTTCTGTCGGTCGACGGGCCATAGTCGTCTTCAAAAGCTTTTTGGTGTTCTTCATCGAGACAGAAACCCGAAGAAAGCCCAGCCAAAGAAGAATGGGCGATAGTGGTTGCTGACCAAGTTTCATTCGAATTCCAGTTTAAATTAGGAATTGGAAAAAAAAAGCTCCAACAAACAAAGATGATTCGTGATGTTAGTCGAAGACCCTTCTGCCGCATCTCAGCCTGCAGCATATGGACAAGGATTTCTGATCCACTAGCGACAAATCCACCAAACCCCGAGCCGTCTCCGTCTTCGTTGAGCTCTTCGTCCATGCTCTCCATTCTGCCCATCTACCCCAGTAAGATCTTCATGCTGCTGTATGGGCAGTTTGTCTCTCTCTAAGGTTGAGCAGCGCGGCCTTCTCCCTTCGATCATTGACCACCTAACGGCTGTGCTCCATCTTCAAGCTCTCCGAACTCCGCTGCTTCAGCTCTCCAAACTCCATAGCCGCAGCAACAGCATCCACTAACTACCTCAAGCTCCTCACTCCGGCCACCGTGGTCAAAATCGGCGAAGAACTTCAATGACCGCTGTCAAACGATTAGCCGATCGTGAAGCTCGACGCTTTGCACTACTTCAAGCTCTGGCTGCTTCTGCACTTCCGCCATGGTCGCTACCTGTGAATGTGATTAACAAAACCAAAGTTTGTCAACTCACATCTGCTTGCCTCTGCTGCTGCCTTTGAATGTGATTGACAAAACCAAAGTTTGTCAACTCACACCCAAAGACTTTCTCCGTCTCTTACCTCCTACTACTCCAAGCTCCTCTGCATTTCCTCCCTGCACCATGTTGGGAATATATATATAAAAAAAAATTATTATTAAAAGAAAAAAAAAAAGGGACACGCCAGTCTGGAAAGAAAAAGAAATGGTGGAATCTTGGTGGATCAGCGCCACCGAAAGCAAAGAAAAGAAAAAAAAATAATAATAAAATAAAATAAAAGGGAATGATGGTGGAGAGGTAGCAATGATGATGTTGAAAAAAAAAATAAAATAAAAGAGAATGATGATGTTGGAAAGCAATGATGATGTTGGGAAGCAATGATGAAGGTAAAGAATAAAAAAAATAATAAAATAAAATAAAAAGGAATGACGATGGACGACATCAAGTGAAAAAAAAAAAAAAAAAAAAAAAAAAAAACACATCTTGGTGATGTATATGTTTTATCTGTATTTAGCACAATACACTGAATAAAATAAAGCATGTCCATTAATCTTCGAGAAATTACAAGTGAGTACAAAAAAAAAAAAAAAAAAAAGATGGAGCTTTCACAAAGGTTGTTCACGTGAAGCCCCACTACTTGGCAAAACTCTAGGAGCGGAAGGCATCGAAGATAGATCATTCGAGGCCTCAATACTTGGTGGAACGCTAGATGACGCAGGAAAAAGGTGCCTCTGGAAGAAAGCCGCAAGCTTGTGACGGTCACTTTGAATTCGACCTTCAGATTCTTGCAGCTCATCAAGCTTCCTCTTCATGCTTGTCGAATAATTATTTGCAAGCACGTGCAAACCTCTATTCTCGCGCTTAAGTTGTTGGATCTCTTGTTTAAGATTTTCCACCTCCGCCATCAATGATTCAACTTGACGGGATTGAGCAAGTAGGCGTTGGCCCATGTTGGACACGGAGCCTGCACACTGAACACTGAGAGCTAGGGACTCTTGAACGGCCAACTCATCGGACCATCCTGAAAGCAGCCTACTATCTCTAGGAGTAAGGAGGTTCCTAGCTACTATTGTAGCTTTTGTTGCATCCTTCATCACAGAGTCTTCACCTGTAAGAGGGCCACTAGAAGATAAGAAAGACGGACGCCATATATTACCTTGACGCGGCGCGCCCGTATCACTGCTGAGACTCAAATCTAAGCAAATGTTAGATGGGTTAGCCATTTTCAAAGGTGTTAAAAGAGAAGGGTTGGATGGAGTAAAATCTCAAAGGATCGTTAAAACAAAATACACCGGAGACGATTTTCACGAATGGGCAATCTTCAAAGTGTGCAAGTTGGAGGTAATCGATACCTCTATAAAAAGGAGAGGCGACACGACCACCGATTCAAAAAATTGAAGAGACACCACTCTTCAAATCTTAAAAGCCGGATTTTCCTGCGTAAAGTTCGGCAACGCTCTTCAGACACAATCTCGGCTTTTCAGATAACACGTGCAACTTTGTCAAAGATCTCTGACAAAGTTGAAAATGCGTGGAGGTCATTATCCCAACTACCACACAATTTTTGCCTCTATAAAAAAAGGAGGAACAGGGTTGTTCATTCAGAAATCGAAGAGGCGCTTGCTCAGAAATCAAAGAGGCGTTTGTTCAGAAATCGAAGAGACGCTTGCTCAAAAATCGAAGAAGCGTTTGTTCAGAAATCGAAGAGACGCTTGCTCAAAAATCGAAGAAGCGTTTGTTCAGAAATCAAAGAGGTAACACCCTCCGAACCTCAAAAGCTGGGCCGCTTATTCAAGGATCGAAGAGTCATCACTCTTTGAATTTCAAAAAAAAAAAACCGGATTTGCTGGATCAAAACTTGTCAGTACCTTTCACATGTAACCTCAACTTTGCAGACATTACAAGCAACTTTGCCAAAGATTTCTGACAAAGTTGAGAACGCGTGAATCTTACTGTTTCAATTACCCAACAGTTGTCGACAATGGTAAAGGAACAGTACCACCACTTGCTATTGGGAAATCCCTATATATGTCGACCTTCATCTTTTATGCCAAGGCAGACCTGCAAAAAAATGCCCAACTCTTCCTCATCTCTGAGGGCGCACTTCCAGCAAAGCCTCTCGAAATACTCAATTTTCTTCTTTCCCAAAGAAGATACCAGATGTCTGGAGTACAGATGAGGCAGGAGGAAACGGTAGATCGAAACATGTGGAGACAAGCACAACAAATATATGTGCTGATTCATTCGCTGCTTCTTCAAAAGCAAAAGTATCTCATATCATCAAGGACGAAAGCAAAGGTATCTCATATCATGCTTTTTCCCTGTCTTTTCCTTTGCCCTTGTTCTCACCTGCCAAGACAAGGACAGAGAAAGCAATATGTCGGAACATCCACTCAAACTTGCGCTGCCACCAAGAAGTGATGGTCCATTCAAATGCAAGGTTTGCATTCCACTCCTGTATCAGAGGACAAATACTACAAGAGAAGATGCCAAACCTGCATAAGGAAATACCACTTCTGCAAAGGGAGCAAGTAAGGCAAGTGAAAATGATGCATCGAAGCATGTGGAGGCAAGCACAACAAATATATGTGCTGATTCATTCGCTGCTTCTTCAAAAGTAAAGGTATCTCATATCATGCTTTCTCCATGTCCTTTCCTTTGTCCTTGTTCTTACTCGCATAGTAAAGTGAAAGAGAGCAATCAGCCGGCACTTGGAGTCAATCTTCCGATCTGGAATCGACTACCTGGAATCTATTCCCTGGTTGCTTACCTAGCGTTGCTCTCGAGTAGTCATCTTCAACGGTTGATACGCTTCCAGAGAAGGGATCGCATCTGCCTGGAGAACAGCTAAGACGAGTGGCAATGAAACATCAATCTTGTGGATCGTCAGCAAACGCAACAACTGCATATGCTGAGTCATCCTCTAACCCTCTTCAAATATGAATTGGAAAGATTGAACAAAGAAACAGGTCATCACCTCCACCTCATGCTTGCCTGCCATGTGTCTGAATCCTGAAACCACTCATGGTCTTATTTTCACTCAAGATCAAGCCTCGACGGCCCCTTGAAGAAATCACAAGTCCGATTCAAAATCAAGTGTTCACCACCCTTGAATTAAATTCAACTCCAGATAAAAGGAGTAAGTTCAGACCTTCGGAGGAGACCAAAAGAATCCTCCAGCCCAGTTCAAGATTAAGCTTGTGGAAAATCAACGATTGGAGGAAACCAGAAAATCTTCCAGTCGAACTCAAGATCAAGCCTCGATGGCCCTTGAAGAAATTTCCAGCCCAATTCAAGATCAAGCCTTGACGGTCCTTGGGTTGACATCTACATTAAGGGACTTCAAAACGCATCTTCTACACGTGACAAGCACATGTCTACGACGCGCCTTGAAGTGGGGGCATTTGTAGACATCAAAATTTCGGTGAAATGAATGTTGACCAATAATTAAAATTTCAACGCTCACGTGTCACATAAATTTTACATGTAGCGTGTGACTCCACGAAAAATCGAAATAAATTGGAAAAGTCATCAAATAGGACACGTGTCAATACTTGGCAGAAATGATTTATTTCATCTGATTATTTAAATCCAAAAATCAAGTTTTGGAATTCTATAAATAGGAAGCCAAGACATTCATTTTGGAAAAAGAGGAAAAAAAGAGAAATTTACATTACACCAAAACCTTGAAGCCTTGAAACTCTAAAGCTCTCAAGCAAATCCCGAAGGATCAAGAAAGCACTTTTCGTTCTTCATCAAATCCTCCTTCAAGATCAAGCCCCAACGGCCCTTAAAGAATTCCCACTAACTCAAGATCAAGCCCCGACGGCCCCTTGAAGAAAGTGTTCATCATTCATCATCCGTTTATCCTAAGATCAAGCCCCAACGGCCCTTTGGATCAACAACCTCAACAAACTCATACACCCATTCTTCAAGATCAAGCCCAACGCCCCTTGAAGATCCATTCATCAACTGTTCATCCTTAGATCAAGCCCTGACGGCCTTTTGGATCAACAACTCATCCACAAACCTACACCCTACGAAGATAGAATCAGAGGACCAAATTGCAGTTTCTTGTTTCTTGTTTCAGCTCGTGTCTACACTTTCTTCCAATTCCATAATGTGCACAATGCAAAATAATGTTTTTTATAAGCCAACTCTGTAAATAAATATTTTTCAGAGTAATAAAAATTATGGTACAAACAAACCAACTGTTTTTTTGGCAGAATTGATAAGAGACGCAAGGTTTTCAAGTATAATTGGGATGTGCTGCAGTTGTAAGTTAAGAGCATAGCTTGTTTTGGCCATATCTCTGATATAACTCATATTTCCAATTTTTTGTGTAAATCTTAGTTCCTTGTCATGTTGTACCATTATAGAATGGTGGTAACAATTTCTGGTGCAAAACCTCATTTTTGTATGTAACTCCAATTTTGGGTCATGTAGGACACAGAGATCATAGAACAAATTGACCGAGATGTAAAGCGCACACATCCAGACATGCACTTCTTCTCAGGAGACTCTCAAGATGCTAAATCTAATCAGGTTTTTGTTTGATGTCCAGCTCAAACTATGGTACAGACCCGCCATAAAATTGTCAAATACAAGCCATTTGGCTGACTATGTATATAACAATTTCAGGATGCTTTGAAGACCATCCTGGTTATATTTGCAAAGCTAAATCCTGGTATAAGATATGTTCAAGGGATGAACGAAATTTTGGCACCACTGTTTTATGTATTAAAAAATGATCCCAACGAGGAAGATGCGGTAAGAGTGCCATATGTTTTTTCTATTTAGTTTACAAGCCACTCTGTATTTAAATTTCAGACCATAGCATGTTCTATGTGAGGTTTAAAATTTAGGTACTCGGTGTTTGGAGATGTTGACTTTCTGGTTGTCATTCATTTAATTTGAAATGCATGTTCTTCTGGTATATATATTCATATGGTATACATTTCCAGACTTGTAGGCTTAATTATGAAAAAAGGGTAACGTGCACGAAATAAGGGGCAAATGTTGACCCCAACTCACAGGTGGCAGAATTTAATTCACCTGAAGAAAAAGAATTGAGAGCAGTTTATCATGAAAACCTTTCAGCATTGCCTATGTTTTCTCTATAACAAAAGAAAATATTGAGCAACTGATTATAGTGTTGTCTGTGAACGATAAATTGTGTTAATGTGTGGGCAAGGGATGGACACAATGATATACGTCAGTTTGTTGTCATTATGCTTTTGTGCATTAACACTTTCATTATCATTCTATTTATCGTATTAGGTCACTTTTGCTCATTGTTTCCAAATGTCAAGTTTTGTAGGCCTCTGCTGAAGCAGACACGTTCTTTTGTTTTGTTGAATTATTGAGTGGCTTCCGTGACCATTTCTGTCAGCAACTCGATAATAGTGTTGTTGGAATTCGTTCCACAATAACAAGATTGTCACAACTTTTGAAGGAACATGATGAAGAGCTATGGCGTCATCTCGAGATCACAACCAAAGTAAGACATTCTCTATCTTTGAATATGTTTTTCTCTGAATCAAAATGGGTGGCTAATGGTCGAGTGTGGCACACTTGGTGTATCTTCTGTTTACTGATTTTTGTAGCTAGATAAGGTAATCATTGTGTATATGTTTTACGAATTTGAACAAAACCTTAAAGGTCAAATTATCTGTTATCAAAGTTTTTAATGTTAATTTTCTTTTCAATACGCGCTTTATGACTCCTCGAATAAATATTGCCTTGAAACTAATTTGTTATTAGATTCTTTCTATTTCTGGGTCCAAGCTTATCCAGTGACTGTCTATCACTATCTTTTACTAATCTCCTAAAAGATTTGATCAAAGTCAATAATTTTTCGAAGATGGCTGAGAGAATTATTGTGTCACCTGTTGACAGCCTTAGAAATAGTAAAATAGTGCTTAAATATTCATCATGTTAAGGTTTTCAAGGTGATTCGAGAATATCATATTTAGATCGCCAGAATTCTTTATATAGGACTGACTGGGTTCTTATTTTAAATGACAGGTCAATCCCCAATTTTATGCATTTAGGTGGATCACCCTCCTCTTAACCCAGGAGTTCAATTTCGCAGACAGCCTTCACATTTGGGACACACTTTTAAGTGATCCCGAAGGTCCTCAGGTAGTATCATATCCTTTCCGACTTTAGGTTACTTATTATTACCTCTCCTTTGTTTTCAGGGTGTTAATCACCACCCTTAGATTGTCAATAATATCTGACCAAATAAAAAAATATCAATCTTGCTTGTGGTTGAGGTCCTGAGGACTAAGTCACTCCGCACTTTTTGGGGTTTGCCTTTGCTTTTGGCTCTGTCTTTTGTTTGTTCGTTCGTAGGCTAACGATGAATCTAACTAACAAATTGTAGGAAACCCTTCTTCGAGTATGCTGTGCAATGTTGATTCTCATTCGGAGGCGCTTGCTAGCAGGTGATTTTACCTCAAATCTCAAACTACTGCAGAACTATCCTCCAACGAACATCAGCCATCTGCTCTACGTTGCCAACAAGTTGCGTGTACAATCCTCTGGCTAATTTACCTTACACAACCGCACTCCCTTTTTATTTTTCTCTTCCATCATTTCGTGATTCAAATGTCCATGTTTTGTAAATGACTGGGTGTATATGATCTTAGAGTAACAACTGATTGCTTTAAATTAATTAATTTGGTAGAATAGTCTGAATAGTCCTCATCTCTACAGGATGAATTGTTAAATGTGGATTATTTTTTAGTTGGGACACTAGTCATACGACTTGTTCCGTCGTTTGTCGAATGGATTGCGGTTATTTTCTGTATATTTCGTTTAAATTTTGTTCTTTTATCAATATTTTATAAATTCATATCGCTATAAACCGGTCGACCTATTGAATTTCAGTCGGACTTGAGTGGTAGCGAAACTAGCAGAGGTTCGGTATGGGATCCTACGAAAATGGAATTTTGAATCCGAAACCGAAAATTTTCGGGAGGGAATTTGAAGATCAATTCCAAATCGAAATTTGGGTATTCTCAATTTTCAAGATTCCCGAAATATTTTCGGTATTTCAGGATGGTTCAGTATTACCAAATTTCATATAAACTGGAATACCAATCATTCTTACTAAGTCTAATTAACTTGGAACCAAAATAAAATAAGTATAGTAACAAATCCAAAAGCAAAAAAATAAGTTACAAAATATGTTTGAAAACTAACCATACGATTTTTTGATTTCGTATTGAAGAAATATACACATTTGGTTGAGAAGCAACACTGCAGGGTGAGTGTGTGAGAGGTTTGTACCGGCATATGTGGCGATAAAAGGCTATGGTTATTACCTGTAGACCAAATGGCAAAGTTAAAATTCTAGAAATCCAAGAGTTGGATGACAGCGTTGAACAAATGGAGCAAGGGGCTATGGTTACTACCTATAGACCACACCAATTATATTACTACTAGTAGTTTGCAACAATTCAAATGTCCTTTTTCAGTACTTGAATTCAACTTCAACTATAACATGCATGCAACCAAAATAAAATAAGTTGAGTAACAAACCCAAAAGCTAAATTAGCAAACTATAGTTCCAAAATAAAATAAGTTCCAAACCAAAAGCAAAATGAAAAGCTTAAATATATATAATAATATAGATATAATATTTATTTTTGTTTGGCATGGGATTACTGAAACATTGAAAAGACAATACCGATCCCATACCGAAATTTCGGAATCAGTTCGGTATGTCATCCCAAAAATTTCGGGAATTTTAGTTTGGGACTTTTATGGTTTAATTCGGGAATTTTGGGATTTTTTTCCAACCCTAAGCAAAAAGCTATTCAGGAGGAGATTTGAAATAGCCCCTATATTGACAAATCACTCGCAAACAACGTGAAATTATGTCCCGAGGCTGCAAATCACAATTTGACACATGCATAAAAAACAAGATTAAGGCCGCCTCCTTCGAGCTTGGGAGATTCAGACTCCTTGAAAAATCATCAACTTGTATGATCAAGAGGAGCATGAAAGATGAGTAAATATCCGAATGATGAGTAAAACAACATGGAATTGCTTGTGAAAGAGGTCAAGAAAGGAAATTTCTTCAAGGGAAGTATTTAAACAGAAAGAAAATATGGATATCATGATTACCTCAAAGGCAGAGTATGATTTGAGAAACTCCATTCCTTGTCAATTAGGCAACCTCCAGGCTTCATCAGTGATTCAGTATGGTCGTGGAACAATCACCCGCTAAAAATCCTCCAACTACATTCTCATCCTTCTGCCACAGATATTGTTGAATTTGATTCCAGGCCATCCGTAACTTCACTCAACTGGTAGGCATAAAAATATCAGAAAGGAGGCAAACCATGTAGTCCACTGCAGACCCTAACAATCCCTGGGTGTTTTCTGCTAGCTCGTCTGTAGGATCCATAGAACTGTGGGTCTCAAGTTGAGGGAACAAAGCCCGAAACAGTTTCCTGAATCTATGCCCACCAAATAGTTCACCAGCAGCTAGGTATATCCTGGTAGAATTGTTAAACCTCATTGCACGTAAAATAAGGCCGACCTGCATACAAAAGGGGAACAAGCTTGTTTGCATTTTATATACAAAATGTCATCTGGCATTTGTTGGTCAGAACAACATAAGCTGCCGATGCAATGCAAGGTAATAATCTTTAATATTGATGGGCTCCATATACTGTAAAATGCAAAAAAACTAACAAGAAAGATAATATTACCTCTTCAGGAGTTAATGGGCATTTTCCTATGGCTCTTCTTTCCTCATAGACGAGCTTTTTTGGCGCAAAATTTTCTTTTCGAAACTTCTTTAAAATCTCTTGCTCTTTGGGGTTGAAAATATCAAAGCAATAGCCGAGTTATCATACCAGATGTTAAGCCCTCACATAACATTATTTTTCAAAATTATATGTAAGGATTTCGCTAATAACATACCTCATTTTTGTGAGACTATATAGATAGCACTGTTGTGCTTGGAATCTTAGTTTTGACTAATTGACACAATCATAAAAGATTAAAGTTCAGTTAAAGTAGTCGAGTTCAATTATGGTTCAACCTTTTCTTGTACCTCCTCTCTCCTTGTTCTGCTCAATTAGTGTCAAACCAACCCTTATCCTATGTCCCTTAAAGCATTATTATGTGGGAAATGGAAACTATGGCAGCATTGGTTAAAGGGAACGGTTAAAGTCTGAGAATGTTTTGAAATTGATATTTTCGGGGGAATGTTGAACACAAAAGAAGAAAGGTTTTCACAGGAATGTGCAGAGCTCTTACACTGAGAGCAAAACACAGATATTTTTATAAAAATATCAGCACAACACTTTTCTTTACAAGCTATCTTAGCCCTTGATTCATAAAACAGAAATCTAAGCATACACTTGTCCTATGAGACTAAGCGTTGTCTTAACTGATGGTTCCTTCCTTCTCAGCCATTAGATCAAAACCAAATTTCATTTAATTCCAACACTCCCCTTCAAATGAATTCTGGTTTTGATTCCAAGCATTTCTCTGAGATAGACAAATCTGTCTTTTGGAAGAGCTTTGGTGAAGATGTCTGCCATTTGATTCTGAGACTTGCAGTAGATCAGTTCAATGGTATTCTCCTGCAATGCTTCCCTTATGAAATGAAACTTCCTTTTGATATGTTTAGTTTTCTGGTGAAAAATAGGATTCTTAGTCATAGCTATTGCTGATGTGTTGTCACACATAAGTGGTGTAGCATCCACTTGCATTTCACCAAAATCCTTTAACACAAACCTCAACCATATAGCTTGAGAGGTAGCCATCGCAGCACTCACATACTCTGCCTCAGCCGTAGACAGTGCAACACTTTGTTGCTTGAAAGAGGCCCAAGAAAATATTCCAGAACCAAATGCAAATGCATATCCTGAAGTACTTCTCATGTCATCTTCACTGCCACCCCAATCACTGTCACATAAGCCTACTAGGATTGCTTCTTCTCCCTTCTCATACTTGATTCCATAGTCTAAGGTCCCTGAGATATACCTGAGTACTCTCTTAGCAGTTCCCATGTGAATTCTTGTGGGATTATGCATGAACCTTGATAAGAGACTGGCTGCATACATAATGTTAGGCCTTGTGGCAGTCAAGTAAAGTAGACTCCCAACCATTTTTCTGTATAGATCTTCATCAGCAGGTTCAGAACCATCCATTTTACAAAGCTTCTCATTTGTGATCAATGGTGTTGCCACAGATTTGCATCCTTCCAGATTGAATCTTCCAAGCAATGATTGTGCATACTTCTCTTGATGTATGAAGATTCCAGTAACATCTTGTATTACTCCAATTCCCAAGAAGTGATGCAGCAAGCCAAGATCCGTCATCTCATATTGCCTCATCATGTCTTTTCTGAATTCTTCAATCATTTCTTCACAATTGCCAGTAAAAACCACATCATCAACATATATGGACACAATAAGCATATTAGAATTCTCACCAGTTTTTGTATACAAGGTAGCTTCACTAGGACTTTTGTTAAATCCACATTTGTTGAAATAAGAGTCTATCTCACTGTACCAAGCCCTGGGGGCTTGTTTGAGTCCATACAGAGCCTTGTTTAACTTATACACTCTCTCTTCTTCATTTGGAACTTCAAAGCCTTGTGGTTGATCCATGTACACTTCTTCCTCCAGAGTGCCATTTAGAAAGGCTGATTTAACATCTAATTGATGAAGTTTCCATCCCTTTTGAGTAGCAAGAGCAACCAAGATTCTGATGGTGTCTAACCTTGCCACTGGGGCAAAGGTTTCATTGAAATCTACCCCCGGTTGTTGTGAGTAGCCTTTGGCAACCAATCTTGCTTTGTTCTTCTATATAGATCCATCCAGATTCAGTTTGGTCTTGTAGATCCATTTCACACCTATCACAGGTTTATCACTCAGTCTGTTTACTAATTTCCAAGTAGAGTTTTTTTCAATCATAGCAATTTCTTCACTCATTGATTTCTGCCAAGACTGATCCATTTCTGCTTCTTCAAAACTCTCTGGTTTAGCAATACAATAGTTACAGACTGCATAGATCTCATCTAAACTCCTCATTTTTAATGGAGTTGTTCCTGGGGAGGAACCCTGCAGTTCTTGTCCTTCTGCATTTGAAGTAGTGGACTAAGATCCTTGTGATGGTGTAGAGAAATCATTTTGATTTCCACCTTGTATAACAGGTTCATTCTCAGTTTGCACATTAGCTTGTGCTTTTTCCATTGTTAATGGAAATGAGATGGTGTCAATGTTCGGTTAAATAGCCACAACAAAGAATATATTGTTGAACTCGCATTGGGAGTGTGATTCCAGCCCACTTAAGGAAAGTGATTCCCATGAAGTTTTATGTATCACACTCACTTTTCCCAGACTAGTGTGGAAGGCCTTAGTCTGCGTATTAACTATTACGCCATTTTAGCACGGGTAAAATTATTTTCAAATCCAAAATCTGTGTACCCCTTTTCATTTTGCTCCCAACAGAAGAGAAAACTAGTTTCCATTAACGAGCAAAACTTGATCAGCTACGGTTTTCCAAATTACCAAACACAAAATGTATAAATATAAGTACTATTGATCTAACAGACAATGATGACAAACAATGAAAAACTTTTCCTTTTCAATCTCGAGTAATTGTCTTTCTACTTAATTGACCCACCGGCAATAGAGGCCACAGTGCAAACACCAGCTGATGTTCTGAGCGGAATATCTTTGTAGCACGCCACTAGTTCAGTGTTCGTGTGCAGATCCACTTGCAAGGTCTCCCACACCTTCTTCTTCCGGGTTCAACACCTCATCAGGCTCACCTACAAACCCCAGAAATGTAACTTTCTCACCAATTTGTGCACCTTCTGGCGGTTCAACCAATTCAACCTGAATGTGCACCAACATTGAAGATAGTTTATCAGTAATTACATTAGTGTCTAATTGTCCTTGTCCATTGAACCATTGCATACAGATAATACATGCATGCTTGAGAAGGTTCTGAAAATAATGTGTTTGCATTTGTGTCCACAAACGTACAATTACACAAGAAACGTGAGTTACAAAGGCATAATTCTTCCCAAACTGACTAATCAGAGACAAACACGAGTCACTGTGACTCAAGTTTGATTGAGATTTTACTTTCTGATTATCAAAACCACTACAGGACTTATGAAGACGCAAAATCTCACTTTATCATTGCCACGACCTTATGCATAATAGGAACAACACTTATAATCACCTGCCTACCAGCAGCATGTTTAACATAATGCTGTGAAAAATATCCTCATTATTCGATACCATGTCAAAGACCAAAAATTAAAATTAGGTATCATCAAGATCCATATTAGTAGACTCCTTTGTTTGGTCACTCAAAGAGTGATCAATCATTAGCATAAAATCACTACAGTGATGCGTGGCTTAAGAAGAGCACATGAGATGCAAATATTAAAGGTGTACGGGGCTGCTTACTGTGGTATGGTCACTGTTCGAAGCAGCAAGAACCATTGCTTCTGACTTAATACCCCGCATGTTTGCTGGCTTCAGATTGCAAAGAACACGTACTTTCCGGTTCTGCCACAGAACAATTAATATGAATAAATGTTGACAGAAATTGATAGTAACTTTATTATTAAAAAATTGGTAGATGTAAACAAACCTGCATTTTATTGAGAGGTATATATTTGACAAGTCCACTGACCACTGTTCTGGTTTGTCCTTCACCTACATCAATATCCTCTACGTATAGTGAATCAGCATCAGGATACTTCTGAGCTTTAGTAATGAGGCCAAGGCAGATGTCAAGCCTACTAATAGAAATCTCTGCTTCAGCTACAGATTTGTTGGGCTGTTGCTTTTTCTTTCCACTACTGTCTGCTATAACAATGGCCTCTTAGAATAAATCCGGTTATGCCAGAATAACTAATAAAGGGTATAGTATTCTTTCCAAGTACAGGTACCCATACTAGGGATAAGTTACATGTATTTTTTGTTTTCCAGTTACATGGAGACACTGTGTATTACTTGGTGAGAAGTATAACACCAAACGACGAAGATCAACATAGCATAAGAAAGATGTCTAGAAAACTGTTCAAAAATAATAAGGATGCAAATCCTATTTGGGCAACAAGCACTACTGGCAGTCCTCAATAAAGACCCCTCGCATCATTCCATAAATCCTCATCACAACATAATATGTACAAAAGAAACAGGAAAAGATTATCCTGATAACAACAGAGCATGCAATAAAGAAAGGGTCTTCCTGTCACTGAACAGGACTGTTTCGTTGAGTAAGTTACCAACGTGCGGATCAAAAATGATAAAAGTTTAAACATTAGGGTTCAATGTTTCTTAAATTGTAGTTTTAAAGTTCGCGAAGCAGTGAGTATAGTTTAAGTTACCAAAAACACCTAGACAATAAGGGTACATTTGGAATATGGGTTTTGAGGCTAGGAATGGATTTAAAATATCACCACATTACTGAAGTCCTCAGTTTGGGGTACTTAGAATCCACCACCACAACCACTCATATTTACAACATGATGCATCCAACCAAGATTGCAAGCAAATAGATAGAAATTCCTTGAAATCATCTTATTCTGAATAGGTTAGCCAAACAAAAAATCATGAAATCTTGGGAACCTAAATCATTTGTTTCTAAATCCCATAATTTTGAAATTCCTTGGGGGTACTTCAACTTATCTCATTCAAAATTCAACTTATCTCATTCAAAAATCGTGAAGTATAATATTACATTACTTGACATTACCAATCACTCACAAAAAAGCATTGCAACAATTTTTAACCCTATAAAAGGAGACACAACATAAAATAGGATATATCCTTCTTTTTACCTGTGAATTTTTTTTTTTTTTTTGGTGTGCGTGGTGGGGTGGATTAGGAGTTTGCATAAGATTAAATGTACAAACCTTATACTTAAGAATGAGCCGGAATGGTAAAAGGAAACCCTAGGTAGTGCACGTGTGACATTTTTACCTACACAACTAAAAGTACATAGACAACGGAATTCTAACCTAAAACTTTCATTTTCTTGAGTTGCGCAACTAGCTTTACTGCTTTCAGCTTCTTCCCTATCTTTTCTGTCAGCTTGACTTCTAGCAAACTTCTGCCTCCAGAATTCTACTTCTTCATCTTTCTGTGTGCAAATGTAACATTTCACGAAATGAGAATCTACGAATAGGCAAGTGATGCAACAATCATAACATAGAGAATTCAACTTTGAAAATCAAAACCAAATGGTAAGTATTCCTCTAATTTTTTTTTTTCGTCAAAACTCCCTTTCCAAATACTGTGACATACTGTGGCCAGTTTGCTGATTTTATTTCCTTCATGCAGAAGAATTGGCAATTACAATCATTCCATCACTAATTTCCAATAAGATCAGGCTGTTTCTTCCTCACTCATAACTCATCAATGTAAACATATATTGCATCAATAATAAAAAGTGTAACAACAACAACAACACAAAGCTTTTTCCCACCAAGTGGGTTCGGCTATATGAATCCTAGAACACCATTGTGCTCAATTCTGTGTCACGTCTTCTGTTAGATCCAAGTACTCTAAGTCTTTTCTTAGAGTCTCTTCCAAAGTCTTCCTAGATCTTCCTGTACCCCTTCGGCTTTGAACCTCTGTCCCATAATCACATCTTCTAACCGAAGAGTCAGTAAGCCTTCGTTTCACATGTCCAAACCACCGTAACCCATTTTCTCTCATCTTTCTTTCAATTTCAGCTCCTCCTACTTTACCTCGGATATCCTCATTCCTAATCTTATCATTTCTCGTGTGCCCATACATCCAACGAAGCATTCTCATCTCCGCTACACCCATGCTACACTAATTTTATGTACGTGTTGATGTTTCACCGCCTAACATTCCATGCCATAAAGCATTGCCGGCTTTATTGCCGTCCTATAAAAATTTCCCTTGAGTTTCAATGGTATATGATGGTCACACAACATGCTGGATGTACTCTTCCACTTCATCCATCCAACTTCTATTCTATGGTTGAGGTCTCCATCCTTACTCTTCGTTCTTTTACAAGATAGATCCTAGGTAGTGAAAGCAGTCACTCTTTGGTATTTCTTGATCTCCAATCCTCACCCTTAACTTATTTGAGCCTCCGTTTGCATTGAACTTGCACTCCATATACTCTCTATCTTTGACCGACTTAGGCGAAGACTTTTAGATTCCAACACTTCTCTCCTAAGGTTAAGCTTCGCATTTACTCATTCCTGGGTTTCATCTATCAACACTATATCGTCTGCGAAAAGCATACACCAAGGAATATCATCTTGAATATGTCTCGTTAACTCATCCATTACCAAGGCAAAAAGGTAAGGACTCAAAGATGAGCATTGATGTAACCCTACAGTTATGGGGAAACTTTCGGTTTGTTCTTCATGAGTTCTTACGACAATCCATGCTCCATCCTACGTATCTTTTATAGCTTGGATATATGCTACTCGTACTCTTTTCTTCTCTAAAATCCTCCAAAGAATGTCTCTTGGGACCCTATCATAAGCTTTTTTACAAATAAAGACCATGGGCAAATCCTTTTTCATATATCTATATCTTTCCATTGATCTTCGTAAGCGATAGATTGCCTTCATAGTTGATCGCCATGGCATGAACCCGAATTGGTTGTCCAAGATGCGTGTCTCTTGCCTTAGTCTATGCTTAATTACTCTCCCAGAGCTTCATTGTATGACTCATTAACTTAATACTCCTATAGTTCATGCAATTTTGTACGTTGCCCTTATTCTTGTAGATAGGCACCAAAGTGCTCTTTTGCCACTCATTTGGCATCTTCTTCATTTTCAAAATTCTATTGAAAAGGTCTGTGAGCCATGCTATACCCATCTCTCCCAAGACTTTCCACACTTCGATCGGTATATCATCTGGGCCCATTGCTTTTCTATGCTTCATCTTTTTCAAAGCTACAACCACTTCTTCCTTTCTAATTTGATGGTAAAAGGAGTAATTTCTACACTCTTTTGGGTTACTCAACTCCCCCAAAATACTCATTTCATGTCCTTCATTGAAAAGATTATGAAAATAACCTCTCCATCTGTCTTTGACCACGTTCTCTGTAGCAAGAACCTTTCCATTCTCATCCCTAATGCACCTCAATTGGTTTAGGTCCCTTGTCTTCTTTTCCCTTGCTCTAGCAGATTTATAGATATCCAACTCTCCTTCTTTGGTATCCAGTCCCTTACACATATCGTCAAAAGCTGTTAACTTATCTTCTCTCACAGCTTTCTTTGCCTCCTTCTTCGCTATTCTATACCTTTCACAATTTTCATCGGTCCTATCCTTGTATAAAGCTTTACAACATTCCTGCTTAGCCTTAACCCTTGTGTGTACCTCCTCCTTCCACCACCAAGATTCTTTTTGGTTTGGAGCAAAGCCCTTGGACACTCTTAATACCCCTTTTGCTACTTTTCGGATACTACTAGCCATGGAATTCCACATTCAGCTACATTCCCCTCTCTATCACAAACGCATTGGGTAATTACTTTCTCTTTGAAAATGGTTTGTTTTTCTCCTTTTAGATTGCACCATCTAGTCCTTGGGCACTTCAAGGTCTTGTTCTTTTTTCTCTCTCTTTTGATAAGTACATCCATCACCAACAAGTGATGTTGATTTGCCAAGCTCTTTTCTGGTACAACTTTGCAATCCTTACAAGTTATACGATCCCCCTTCCTCACTAGAAGAAAATCTATGTGATTTTGATTACCCACTCTTATAGGTGATCACAAGTTCTTCTCTTTTCTTAAAGAAGGTGTTGGCAAAGAAGAGATCGTATGCCATTGCAAAATCCAAGATGGCTTCACCATCCTCGTTTCTCTCCCCAAAACCATGGCCACCATGAAAACCTCCATAGTTGCCTGTCTCCTTGCCCACATGTCTGTAAACACGAATTTCCCTGAAACAAGAACACGTGTACAAAATAATATTTTTGTACTGATTTTAGAGTTACAATCTCTTTTACAATTTAGTCCTCTGATTCTATCTTCGTAAGGTGTAGATTTGTGAATGAGCTGTTGATCTAAAGGGCCGTCAGGGCTTGGTCTAGGGATGAACAGTTGTGTGGATTTGTTAATGTTGTTAATTCAAAGGGTCATCGAGGCTTGATCTTAGGATGAACAGTTGATAAACGAATCTTCAAGGGCTTTTGGGCTTGATCTTGAAGAACGGGTGTGTGGATTTGTTGGTGTTGTTGATCCAAAGGACCGTTGGGGCTTGATCTTAAGATGAACTGATGATGAACGATGAACACTTTCTTCAAGGGCCGTTAGGGCTTGATCTTGAAGGAGGATTTGACGAAGAACAAAGAGGGTTTTCTTGATCCTTCGGGATTTGCTTGAGAGCTTTAGAGTTTCAAAACTTCAAGGTTTTGGTGTGTTGTGAATTGGTCTTTTTTTATTTTTATTTTTTATTTTTTATTTTTTATCCCTTGATGGAGAAGCCTATTGATAGGCTTTGAGAATGAATCACCACCATCCTTTTTTTCTTGGTGAAGTGAGTGGATGTTTTAGGTGAAATGAGTGGAGTTTGTAGGTAAAATGAGTGTGTGGTGTAGGTGAAATGAATAAAGGTTGTAATTTTAATGCATTGGTCAACATTTATTTTACTGAAATTTTGATGTCTACAAATGCCCCCACTTCAAGGTGCGTCATATACATTTGCTTGTCACGTGTAGAAGATGCGTTTTGAAGTCCCTTAATGTAGATGTCGATCTAAGGGCCATCGAGGCTTGATCTTGAATTGGGCTGGAAATTTCTTCAAGTGCCGTCGAGGCTTGATCTTGAATTCGACTAGAAGATTTTTTGGTTTCCTCTAATCGTTGATTTTCCACAGGCTTAATCTTGAGCTAGGCTGGAAGGTTTTCTGTTCTCTTCCAAAGGTCTGAACTTACTCCTTTTATCTGGAGCTGAATTTGATTCAAGGGTGGTGAACACTTGATTTTGAATCAGACTTGTGATTTCTTCAAGGTCCATCAAGGCTTGATCTTGAATGAAAATAGGACCACAAATGGTTTCAAGATTCGGACACATGGTAGGCAAGCACGAGGTGGAGGTGATGACCTGTTTCTTTGTTCAATCTTTCCAATTCATATTGAAGAGGGTTAGGGGATGAATCAGCACGTGCAGTTGCGTTTGCTGACGATCCACAAGATTGATGTTTCATTATCACTCGTCTTATCTATTCTCCAGGCAGATATGGTATCTTCTCTGGAAGTGTATCGATTGTTGAAGACGACTACTCGAGAGCAACACTAGGTAAGCAATCAGGGAAGAGGTTCCAGGCAGTTGGTTCCAGATCAGAAGGCTGATTCCAAGTGCCGGCTGATTGCTTTCTTTCTCCTTACCCTTGCCCTGTAGGTAAGAACAAGGACAAAGGAAAGGACATGGAGAAGGCATGATATGAGATACTTTTGCTTTTGACCTTGATGTTATGAGATACTTTTTCTTTTGAAGAAGTATTGGTGATTTGATGGCGTCGCGCAGCGAGGCTTTGCTGTTTGGTGACGGTGCCAGCGGAAGGTTGTTGAGGCTTCTCGAGCTTTTTGATTAGAACAACGATATTGAGCTTGGATTTGACTTAAACTCCTTCGTCTGGATTATACGGTTTTGCAGGGGAGGGCATCATGCTACAGTGATTTGTTCTAGCTCATTATGCTGCATTCTTCTCTACTTGTCTCTTTTGCATAGCCAAAGTGGTGCACAACCCTTTGCCTTTAAATGGTCTTTCAGAGCATCACTTCTCAGCGACTCGTCCATGCTTGGCAGCTTCAATGTAAAGAGCCGACATCATGTTAACTATCCTGAAGTATTCGCTGAGGGAATTCGAGACCTATCAACAATTGAAGATGAGCACTCGAGAGCAGTGCTAGTTAAGCAACCAGGCAAAGATTTTGGGCAATCAGTTCTAGATCGTAAGTTTAATTTCAGGTTCCGACTGATTGCTTTCTTTTTCCTTGTCCTAAAGGCAAGAGCAAGGGCAAAGGGAAAGACAGGGGAAAAACATGATATGAGATACCTTTGCTTTTGACCTCGATGATATGAGATACATTTGCTTTTGAAGAAGTAGCGGATGAATCAGCACATGTATTTGTTGTGCTTGTCTCCACGTGCTTCGATGTGTCATCTTCACTTGCCTCATCTATTTTCCAGGCAGATGTGGTGTCTTCTTTGGAAGTACATCAATGGTTGAAGATTGGTACTTGAGAGCAATGCTAGGTAAGCAATCAGGGAAAGGATTTCCAGGCAGTCGGTTCCAAGTCGGAAGGTTGATTCCAAGTGCCAGCTAATTTACTCTCTTTTTCTTTGATCTGCAGGGAAAAACAAGAACAAAGAAAAGGACAGGGAGAAGACATGCTATGAGATACTCTTGCTTTCGACCCTGATGATATGAGATACGTTTGCTTTTGAAGACTCGGTTGAAGAGGTGTTTTCAGGGAAAAAAAAACTAAGCATATTGAGAGGTTTGGTTGCAGCTGCATTCTTAGCAAGGAAGAAGAGTCATGCGTTTTGGATGTATGCCTTGCCATGGAGGATAAATGTTGACATATATAGGGATTTTAATAGCAGGTAGTGGTGCAGGTACGGCTTTGTCACCCATGCTTGTCGGCAAAAGTGTGGTAGTTGGAATAGTGAACTCCACGCTTTTTCAACTTTGTGAAAGATCTTTGACAAAGTTGCACGCGTTATCTGAAAAGCTGAGATTACGTCTGAAAAGTGTTGACGAACTTTACGCAGGAAAATCCGGTTTTTAAAATTCGAAGAATGGTGTATCTTCGATTTTTTTTTTTGAATTGGTGGATGTGTTGCCTCTCCTTTTATAGAGGTATCAATTACATCCAACATGCATACTTTGAAGATTGCCCGCTCGTGAAAATCATCTCCGGTGTATTTTTTTTTTTTTTGAGATTTTACTTCATCCAACCCTTTTCTTTTAACATCTTTGAAAATGGCTAACCCATCTAACATTTGTTTAGATTTGAGTCTCAGTGGTGATACAGGTGCGCTGCGTTAGGGTAATATATGGTGCCCGTCCTTCTTATCTTCTAATGACCCTCTTACAGGTGAAGACTCCGTGATGAGGGATGCAACAACGACTATGGTAATAGCTAGGTGATAGGAGCATATTCATGCGACTTAATTAGCTTGTTCTCGTGCATTTATGTTGTGTTTATTTAGCTATTTTAGTGTTTAAGGCCACTTTTGTGTATTTTCAGATTATAAGGCCAAAGTGTGCAAGAAGATGCAAATTGGAGTCTTTTGGAGCGAAAGAGGAACGAATGAGTTGAAGACTTGAAGAAACGACGAAATCCTACTCCAACGATGAATTCTTACCAAAACGAGGAATCCTACTCAAACAAGGTTTCCTATTTTAGGAAAGTTAACCCTAAGTTTCCCGTTTTGGTAACCTTTCCTAAACTTAAACGTCCATATCTTCTAGCCACTTTGACGGCCTTATAGGCACTTTAGGACACAAAACCAAGGCCCTAGCCCTATTTCCCTTCCTAGCCGCACCTTTATATTTATGTTTTAATTTCCTATTTTCGTAAGCCTTTGATTTAATTTTAAATAAGCTAGGGTTAGTTTTCTGAAATCATACATTTTCCTAACCCTAGCCGCAAAACCCCATCCTTTTTCTCACATCATGCAGCCACCATCTCATTTTAATTATTATTCCATAAACCGTATCCATTCATTCCCATTATTTCACACCCTAATTCTTCCATATATAATCAGCCACCATATAATTCTTTTCCAGCCGCATAATCCCATAATTCTAATCTAAGCCGCATGCAACCATATAACCCTAATTCCTCCATATTAAACCTAATACACTAATCAGCCACCACACCTCATAAAAGCTTCCAGCCGCATAATTCCCATAAAACAGCCGCAGCTTTATCCCATTTTTTCACAAACAGCCGCAGGAATTTTTCCATGCAATCCGCAGCCACCACATTCATCATTCACCCTTCCATTTGGCCCTGCAATCCGTGCCTTCCCCTTGAATAATCAGCATTGACCCTAATTCCATATAACTCTCTCACTAAGCCGTAGCCAAAAAAATTCTTTTCCAGCCGCACCAAAACACATTCCAGCCGCAGCCACCTTCACCCATTTTTTCTTCTCTGCCGCAGCTTCCTCCACCTTCCCATCCATTCTCCTTCCATTCCACACTTCCACACACCCTTGCCGCACCACCTTATCACCATAGGTCCATCCCTAAACCAGAAAAAAACCAAAAACACAAGAAAACCAATCTGCCGCAGAAGGAGAAAAGGAAAGAGGAGCTTCGACGCGCAGAAATTCAAGTGGATTCGTTGGGCGTTCTAGGTGTAATCAATCCTTTGTGCTTTATGTTTAAATTCAATTGTATTTCTCTTTTTGTGAACATGAGAGGCTAAATCCCCCTAGTTAGCTAGGGGGTGATTCGAAACCATGTTTATGCTTGCGATATGAATTGATTACTTTTGGTTGGAATTTCATGAATGTTGGATTCAATTCATTTAACTGTTTGATTGATAACTTGTTTGTGTATGTTTATTGAGAGTGCACGCTTAATGTTCATGCATGAATTTGACGCTAGGATATAAGTGAGTTTCACCTAATAGTTATGAACTTATATTCACAAGTAGTGGAGGTTGCTTATAAACAATCGCGTTAATTGAATTCCTGGCAAGAGTATCATGCTTTTCATAGTTACAAATGCCTTGTCGATGCTTATAATTTCCAAAGAACGTAATGATTCTAACTTGTATCTTTATCATGCTGTTCATATAGAGAACTTGTTAGGAATAATTTGTTTGCGATGCATATTCATCCAATTCAATGATTCTAGGGAAATTTGAAGGTTAATTTAAGCGGACCTAATTAACTTGGAGTGTCGAGTTCCATAATTCATCGAAAGACCAACTGAAAATCAAATTGTATGCAAGTGTGACATGTGTAGAGAAGAACCTTCTAGCTAGCATTCATTCCATATTTCATCACATTCATATTTAAATTCTGCCTTTAAATTACAATTTGTGCATTTAATTTATTTTCGTCAAAACCACAATCCCCCTTTACCTTAGTGTCTAATTTAGTTAGAAAGTGTCTTAATTTGTGTTTATAAGTGTTTTGTATTCTTTGAGTCTTTTGATTTGTTTGAGTGTTTTTATTGTTAGTTTTGCATTCTTTGAGTCTAGTTTAGTGTTTCAAACTTTATTTTACGTTTTTGAGTCAGTTTCCAAGTGATCTTGCAATCCCTCCTAATCCCCGGTTAAGAACGATCCCGACTTATTTATATACTACAATTGTCACAAGAGGGTTTTAATTTGTGTGCTTACTTAGTTCGCATCACTAGGAACCTCTTCACTTCTAGAGATAATAGGCTGCTTTCAAGACGGTTCGATGAGTTGGTCGTTCAAGAGTCCCTAGCTCTCAGTGTTCAGTGTGCAGGCTCTATGTCCAACATGGGCCAACGCCTACTTGCTCGAACTTGTCAAGTTGAATCATTGACGGCCGAGGTGGAAAATTTTAGATAAGAGATCAGACAGCTTAAGCGTGAAAATAGAGATTTTCACATGCTTGCAAATAATTATTCGACGAGCATGAAGAGGAAGCTTGATCAGTTGCAAGAATCTGAAGGTCGAATTCAAATTAACCATTAGAGGTTTGTGGCTTTCTTCCAGAGGCAAAATTTGCCTTCATCATCTAGCGTTTAACCAAGTATTGAGGCTTCGAATAATCTATCTTCAATGTCTCCCGCTCCTGGGGTTTCGCCAAGTAGTGGGGCTTCACATGAGCAACCTTTGTAAATGCTCCCTCTTTTTTTCTTTCTTTCTTTCTTTCTTTCTTTCTTTCTTTCTTTCTTTTTTTTTTTTTTTTTATTCGCATTTGTAATTTCTCGAAGATATCAATAGACATGCTTTATTTCATTCAGCGTATTGTGCTAAGTACAAACAAAACATATTAAGATGTGTTACTTCCTTTGCACAGTCATTGCACCAATAGTCTTTTTATTTTTTATTTTTTTATGATTTTATATATATATATATGTGTGTGTGTGTGTGTGTGTGTGTGTGTGATGTATAGAATGAAGGGCAGCCACCTGCAGTAGGATAGGAAAAGGTTGCAGAGGGTATAGCAGCTTGGGCGAGGGGGAGTGCCACTGCAGCAGGATAGGAGAAGCTTGTAGAGGGTATGGCAACTTGGGCAAGGGGGAGTGCCACTGCAGCTTAAGGTAGTGTAGAGCAACAGAGGCAAGTAGATGTGAGTCTACAAACTTTGGTTTTGTTAATCACATTCAAAGGCATCAATCATGGCGGAGGTGCAGAAGCAGCTTGAGCTTGAGGCAAAGTGTAAGGCACCGAGCTTCACGACCGGCTAGTAGTTTGACAGCGGTCACTGAAGTTCCTCGTCGATTTTGACCACGGTGGCCGGAGTGATGAGCTTGAGGTAGTTAGTGGATGCTGCTGCTGCGGCTATGGAGATTGGAGAGCTGGAGCAGCGGAGTTTGGAGAGCTTGAAGATGGAGCACAGCCGTGAGGAGGTTGATCATTGAAGGAAGAAGGCCATGCTACTCAATCTTAGAGAGAGAAAAGCTGCCCATATAGCAGTATGAAGATCTCACTAAGGGAAAGGGGCAGAATGGAGAGCATGGACGAAGAGCTCAACGAGGACGGAGACGGCTCGGGGTTTGGTGGATTTGTCGCTAGTGGATCAGAAATCCTTGTCGCATTGCTGATGCTGTCTAAGTAAGCACACAAATTTAAAACCCTCTTGTGACAATTGTAGTAAAGATGCAAGTAGGGATCGTTCTAGACCGGGGATTAGGAGGGATTACTAAATCACTTGGACACTGACTCAAAAACGTAAAACGAACGTTAAAACACTAAACTCGACTCAAAGAATGCAAACTAAACAATAAAACACTAAAACAAATCAAAAGACTCAAAGAATACAAAACACTTATAAACACAAATTAAGACACTTTCTAACTAAATGAGACACTAAGGTAAAGGGGGATTGGTTTTGGACGAGAATAAATTAAATGCACAAATTGTAATTTAGAGGAAGAATTTAAATATGAATGTGATGAAATATGGAATGAATGCTAGCTAGAAGGTTCTTCTCCACACATGTTACACTTGCACACAAAATGATTTTCAGTTGGTCTTTCGATAAATTATGAAACTCGACACCCCAGGTTAATTAGGTCCGCTTGAATTAACCGTCAAGTTCTCCTTAAGTAAATGAATTGGATGGGTTAGCGCAACGCAATTCAAAACATTCTCCAAAAGTCCTTTACGTGAAAAGCACAATAAAGATACAATCAAAGATCATTAAGCATCATGAAAACTATAAGTGTTGACGAGGCATTCGTTACTATGATGAGCATGAAACTAGTGCCAAGAATTCATTTAACGCGATTGTTTATAAGCAACCTCCACTACTTGTGAATATAAGTTCATAACTATTAGGTGAAATTCACTTATATTCTAGCGTCATATTCATGCATGAAAATTAAGCGTGCACTCTCAATCAACATACATAAATAAGTTATCGATCAAGCAGTTAAACAAATTGAATCCACAACTTATGAAATTCCAACCAAATATAATCAATTCATATTGCAAGTATAACCATGGTTTCGAATCACCCCCTAGCTAACTAGGGGGATTTAGCCTCTCATATTCGCAAAAAGAGAAATACAATTGAATTTAAACATAAAGCACAAAGGAATGATTACACCTAAAACGCCCAACGAATCCACGTGAATTGGTGCGCGATTTAAATTCCTCTTCCTCCTTTCTTCTTGCTGCGGCAGAGAAGGTAAAAATGGCTGGAATGTTTGGGAAAAAGCACGGCTGGAAATGGAGGGCTATATGTTGCGGCTGCTAGAGGAGAATTAGGTTTAGGGTGGCTACGGATGATGGGGCAGAATGCACGGCCACCAATGGGAGAAAAATGGAAGAATAATGTAATGGTGGCTGCGGGATATTTAGAATTATGGGATGGTGCTGCTGTGATGGAGAAAAGGTGAATGGCCTGCGGCTGGAATGAAAGGCACGGCTGGAAAAAAATAATTATGGAATTAGGGTGTTGCGGCTGTTATAGGGAGGAAAAAAACTGGAATTGGCTCGGCAAAATGGAAAGGTTATGGACTGCACGGATTGATGGCTAATGGGAAAAAAAATATTTCTTGCGGCTTAGGGTGGAATGGGAGAATGGGCTGCATAATCAAGGGCTTTTGTGGCTGAATAATGGGAATTATGCGGCTAGAAACTTTAGGAAATAAAATATGAGAGATGTCACGGCAAGGAAAGAAATGGAGAATTAAGGTGGCTGATTATATATGGAAGAATTAGGGTGTGAAATAATGGGAATGAATGGATACGGTTTATGGAATAATAATTAAAATGAGATGGTGGCTGCATGATGTGAGAAAAAGGATGGGGTTTTGAGGCTAAGGTTAGGAAAATGTATGATTTCAGAAAACTAACCCTAGCTTATTTAAAATTAAATCAAAGGCTTACGAAAATAGGAAATTAAAACATAAATATAAAGGTGCGGCTAGGAAGGGAAATAGGGCTAGGGCCTTGGTTTTGTGTCCTAAAGTGCCTATAAGGCCGTCAAAGTGGCTAGAAGATATGGCCGTTTAAGTTTAGGAAAGGTTACCAAAACGGGAAACTTAGGGTTAACTTTCCTAAAATAGGAAACCTTGTTTGAGTAGGATTCCTCGTTTTGGTAAGAATTCATCGTTGGAGTAGGATTTCGTTGTCTCTTCAAGTCTTCAACTCATTCGTTCCTCTTTCGCTCCAAAAGACTCCAATTTGCATCTTCTTGCACCCTTTGGCCTTATAATCTGAAAATACACAAAAGTGGCCTTAAACACTAAAACAACTAAGTAAACACAACATAAATGCACGAGAACAAGCTAATTAAGACGCATGAATATGCTCCTATCAATTGCCATGAGCGGTCGAAGAAGTCAGCGTCATTGCTGAAGCCCGTGCCAAATTGATCGGAGCCATCGAAGGGATCACGTCAGATGTAGGTGTGGCAAAAGTTGTGCAGGGGATAAACGAGAACACAACGCCTTCGAAGCTGAAGATGAACAGATCGAAGACATTCCAAGAACGGAGCAGCGCAAAGTTTCCACGGAGGGGCGAAGTAGCACGAACTTGCCATCGCTGGCTCGATTGTTGGAGTCGATCAGGTGCAGAGAAGGTGATGCCACCATCAATGCTACCGCAGATTGTATAAGAGCATTTCAATTCCCACTTTGTAGAGAAGGAAGTCCTCCAAATTAAAACCATTATCTAAACCTTCAGCAGCAATGGTCCCAAGTGGGTGTACGGTTGAGTGAGGATGAAGGAGATTGGCAATGGCTACTCTTTGCAACTGCTCGTTTGCCATTGGCTGCACAGCCCAAGGGATTGCTGAGAGTGGGTTTCTTCATTTGATGCTATTTGAAGGTCTTATTTTCGGTGTAGACGTTGACGAAGAATGTGGGCTGGAAGAATGGGCTGTGACCTGTGTTATAAAGAGCTGTAAGTCGAAGGGATGGATGAAGGAGAAAACGCAGATTGGGCTTTGAGAGCCCGGCCCGGGCCTAGAGGGAGAAGAAGTAGAGCTCCTTGCACAGCAAGCTCAAAACAATTGTGTGTTTGAGAAGGGATGGGCCTGGCATTTGGGCTTCTTTTTTTGTGGATCTCAACTTTTGTTTTCTTTTATTTGGCACAGGTCTTAAGTGTAGAAAGACTCCCTCTAACATGTATACATTTTTTTTTGTTTTTTTTCTATTTAATTGGGAAGAAACTATAATTTTTTTTTATACACAGAAAATTGCAAATTTATTTATTTTTTTTTTTTTACAAGTGCTCACTACATTTATGGATTTCCTTGCTGTTTTGATGGATTACCCATGTTCACAATTGGTGGCAGCTTTTTGTGAATTTGCAATTGGTGACGGAGTGAGTAGGACGTGGGTGCAACTGTGCTCTTTGCCTGGTGCTTGTTGTAGTGCGTCACTTCTTACCGTGTGGTGCTGTGCAAAAGATTGTAGCAGGATTTCGTTGTGTAGTGCCTTTTGGTCATGGTTTTCCCTCGGTGGTGACGTTGCTATGCACATTAACCTTACTGCTTGCCTTGGGTTTTTTGTCACTGCTGCTTGAAGCTTGTTCTAGTGCATCACTTTTATCGTGTGGGGTTGTGCAAAAGACTACAACGAGTTTATGATGTGTAGTGCCTTTTGGTCACAACTTTCCTCGGTGGTGACATTGCTGTGCACATTAACCTTACTGCTTGCCGTGGGCTCTTTGCCACTGATGCTTGAAGCTTGTTCCAGTGAGTCACTTGAATCATGTCGGGTTGTGCAAAAGATTGCAGCGAGTTTATGCTGTGTAGTGCCTTTTGGTCACAACTTTCCTCGGTGGTGACGTTACTGTGCACACTGACCTTGTTGCTTGTTGTGGGCTCTTTGCAGTTGCTGCTTGGAGCTTGTTCCAGTGCGTCACTTTTACCGTGTGTGGTTGTGCAAAAGATTGTAGCAAGTTTATGCTGTGTAGTGCCTTTTGGTCACAACTTTCCTTGGTGGTGACGTTGGTGTGATGCTCACCCTTGTAATATGGCTTTGTAACCAAATCATTCCTTTAAAGAAATAAAGTATTCATATTTTGAATTTGCTTTTTATTCTTCAAAGTGTTTGTTTTTTTGTTGGTGATGTGACTATACTCGAAGTTTTGAAGTTTCAAGTTACCTATGTACCCTCGGTTAATGAGGGATCAAGTCATGACGTAGTTCAAAGGAGTGATGGTTTTTTTTTGTTTATTTTGCCGTACACAATTTATGCTCTTGTGGGCCAGGAGCGTTGTACCGTGTGCAGTTTAGGCCCATGCAGGCGAGGAGCTTTGTGTGTTTGCTTTAGGGGTAGTAACGCTTCAGGAATCTGCCATTGATGGGGCCGACCTTCAATTCGTCTTCCGCCATGATTAAGTAAGCGCCATTGGTGTAAACTTCTTGTATTAAATAAGGTCTATCCTACTTTGATGTGAACTTGCTTTTTGTCTTGTGAGTTGTGATGATAGGCTTACACAATGCAAGGACAAGATCTCCTATTTGGAAAGACCTTGGGTGGACCTTCTTGTTGAATGCCTTGGATAGCCGTGCTTAGTAGAATTCCAAGTGTTGTTGAGCTTCGAGCCTTCTTTCATCCAGTGCTTCCAGCTCTTGAAGGCGCAACTTTGCATCTTCTTCATCAGTCAAGCCTTCTTGTATAGCCATCCTTAGTGAGGGGATTTAACTTTTGAACAGTAGAACAGCTTGAAGGAAAATTTGTGAAAAACATGTTCATTTAAGCAACATCAATAGCATGCAATTAACAATTAAAGGCGGAATCATGCTTGTATGCACTTAAAACAAAACATTTACCCATGAAATTCAAAGCCTAGTAGATAGGTGAATCAAGACTCAACTCAAAACAAAGTGAGTTGAGAAATCAATACCTTTGTAGATTCCTCTTTGCATAAGCAAAGGCTAATCACCCAAAGAGAGGGCCTTCATTCCTTGCATCTTAGATCCATGGATTTGGATGGATGAAAAGGTTTCTCCAAGTTCCCAAAATTGAGAACCTCTAAGTCTCCACACCAAGGCATATTGAAGAAGAAATGAGTGACCTAGAGGAAGTAAGATTGCTAGCTATTCCCCTCTAGATTGGCCGGCCTCTTTGAGAGCAAAGGGAGGTTTTTGTGTTCTCATCTTTACTCCCTAGAAAACCCTAAGGATGAAATGGCTATAAAGATGTCTTTATACCACCTCACAATGGAGTGGCAAACTTGCAATTAAGCCAAGTTCACTACCCTCCTCTAAATGGCCGGCCTAAGGGGATTTATTGGGCTATTTGGGCCTTTGTGAATCATTATTCATTAAGTTGTCATACAACTTAAGTCAATGGACTTGACGTTCGAAGCCCATTGGGCCTTAAGGTCCAAAACTATCCCGAGGTCTTTTAACGAACTTATTCGTTTGATTAATAATCATATTAATTAATCCTTGCCATAAATAATTAAACCATTTAATTATTCTTACTCATCTCCGTTGAATCTTTAATCTCTACCTTACACGGTGTACGATCCATTAGGTTCCTTTTAGCGAGGCAGTAGTGAAGGAAAATTTGTGAAAAACATGTTCATTTAAGCAACATCAATAGCATGCAATTAACAATTAAAGGCGGAATCATGCTTGTATGCACTTAAAACAAAACATTTACCCATGAAATTCAAAGCCTAGTAAATAGGTGAACCAAGACTCAACTCAAAACAAAGTGAGTTGAGAAATCAATACCTTTGTAGATTCCTCTTTGCATAAGCAAAGGCTAATCACCCAAAGAGAGGGCCTTCATTCCTTGCATCTTGGATCCATGGATTTGGATGGATGAAAAGGTTTCTCCAAGTTCCCAAAATTGAGAACCTCTAAGTCTCCACACCAAGGTATATTGTAGAAGAAATGAGTGACCTAGAGGAAGTAAGATTGCTAGCTATTCCCCTCTAGATTGGCCAAAATTTTTGAGAGAAAGGAGAGCTTGTGTTCTCATCCTTTCCCCAAAAATAACCCTTAGTAAATTTTAGGCTATAAAGTCCTTTATATAGTCCCTTCAAATAAGTGACCTAATGGACCAAAAGCCCTATTCTTTTACACATGGCTAGCCTATAGGTTTATTGGGCTTTCAAGCCCTTTGTTTTATTCAAGTTGTCATACAACTTGAGTTAATGGGCTTGACATTCAAATCCCATTGGGCCTTGCGACCCAAAACTAACCCGAGGTCTTTTAACGAACTTATTCGTTTGATTAATAATCATATTAATTAATCCTTGCCATAAATAATTAAACCATTTAATTATTCTTACTCATCTCCGTTGAATCTTCAATCTCTACCTTACACGGTGTACGATCTATTAGGTTCCTTTTAGCGAGGCAGTGGGCGATTCAAACTCTTTCAAATCGATTGTGAATTGAAACTTACTTTCAATTCTCCCGTTAGTGATAATACACTTTTAGGGCTTCCACAAACCATGAGTGACACCTAGCAGCATATCATGGTTACCCAAGCTAATCAGAAGAGGTGGAGAACCTATTCAGTTTAGGATTACAAATGCAATACGGTCTTTCTCTAATACAATACTCTTGACCACATTGTTTGGTTTGATAGTTTATTCATGTCTACTATCCAATGTGAATCTTGTACTTATATGATTACCTTGAATGTGATCTGGAACGCATTCCAACATCTCATTCATACTCTGGCCAGAGATTTTAAATCATTTCATAGAGTATTCTCCCTCAAACAGTTTGAAGGTTAGAGATCCCTTGTTGCGCATTCACTTGCCTCCATGGCTAAGTGGCTTAACCCCAACGATGCCGTGGACACCCTAATAGAGTGACGTTGACATAATCAAAGATTAAGGACCTAACCACAAGACAATTGTGATGCCTCAGGTCAAAAGACTAATTTGCATTATCCCAACCATGAGTTCTCATGTGACATGAATATGAGAACTCTTCGTTGATCGTGTTCAGTGAACTCATTCTCTATTGAGCACCTACGTACTTGTCTTGATGTCACACACACCAATGACTCGAGACTAGTCACTCTCCCTAAGAGAAGACATAGCACGTACTGATCTTAACGGACTGTCAATGCCCAATTGACAATCCTATGATCAGGAACGTTTAGGATGTGTCAACGAAAGAATGGTCTCATGAATCTAACTTCTTTAGATCGCATTCTTCCAATCACATATTCCTTGGACTTATCGTTTAAGCATACAACATTTATATTAGACGGCTCAAACAATAATCTTTGCCCTTTACATTTAAACTACATTAGTTTGAAATGAACTACATTAGTTTGAAATGTCCGTAAAGTATCATCATATGATTGGTTTTAGGGCACATTTCCAACAATCTCCCACTTGCACTAGAGCCAATCAGCTTAGTCATCATTGATGATACCTCTTCTGTAATTCATTTCATAAATGGCTGAGTAGTAGGCCTAAACAATGGATATCTATATGTTATCCATAGAAGCAACCTTGAGAATAACGACGTCACCATTATACATGATTCTCAATCATGTGGTTCAGTCTCTCATTTGAGTTCGGACCTTGATGAGACCTTGATTCCCTGGCTTGAGCTATCGCCCCATTAGTGTCATACACTTTCTGGTTGGAACCGAATGAAGAGTTCATGAATGAACTTTCCCATCCAAACAACAATGTTGTAAGCTTCTATATGGCAATATATTTTGCATACATGATGGAACACATTAAAGTCATTTACTTTTAACGTTTCCACCCAAATATCTCTTTAGTCATAATAAAGAGATATCTCATTATCACTTCATTCATAATGAAGAGATATTCTATGATGGATTAGATTCATAATCTAATACATTTACGCTTCCATTACGTTACTCTAATTCTTCCTCATTCTTGAGGAATCCATCCTTAGTATTTCTTAAATACCTAAGGATTCACTTGACAGTTGCCATGGTTCTGATCTTGGGCTTGCACTGATATCATCTTGTACCGTTCTAGGTACGACTTATATCAATGTTTTCATACAATATGAAATACATAAATCACCTTTATGCGTATGCATAAAGGATTCTATTTACGCATTATTTCTTTGGGAGTCAAAGGGTACATTCCCTTTGAGAAGAACAACTTCCTAGTCTCACTAGAATTGTCATTCTAATTGAAGTTTATCATCATATGAGAAACTTCCTAGCATCTCTTGTCTATTTTAGGGATTGATATAATCCAATTATATCTTGAAATCTATCATTATAGATTTCCATCCTATGTATATAGACTATGTCTCCCATATACATTCTATCATTATGGAATGTTTAAAGTCATAACTTTAACGATGAAGAATTCCTTTCATTTTCAAAATTAATATATATCATGTATATATATATATATATTCAAATTTAGGAATATGATCAACTCCCACTAATCTTTTGTAAACCTAGTAAACAAAAGATTCATTTACATCTTTATGAGAAATCAAACAATTGATCTTTTCTCATAAGACGCTTATGGCTCCCACTAGCTTGCTAAGATCCATGATGGATGAATCTCTACAACTAACATGTCTTAGAAGTATATATCATATATATATATGGGTAATTGATAATGTCCAACGAACTAAATCTTATTTATGTTCATTCTTCTCCTAATGGAGAAATACATTATCTTACGATGCTACTTTCCTTGATATTTTTCAAGGAAATTAATCTAAAGTGTTACTTTTTCCTTGGATCAAATCTAAGGAGGTAAATACTTTAGACGTCTTACTCATCTACTTACATTTCTTGAATTCTTTGAAACCTTTTGCAAAGTATTCGGACTTGTGTTTATTCAAAATAAACTATAGTCCAACCGAGAGTGATCTTCGGTGAATGTCATACAACATGAGTAGTATTATGTTGTGGACAAGTGCCACTAACATCTAAGTGAATTAACCTCAACAACTTTGTGATTCTTTCTTCTTTCCAAAAGAATAAAGATTCGAACATTTCGCCTCTATACAATTTTAACAAGAAGGTATTGGATCCGGATCTAACGATCCAAAGCATCCATCTATGACCAACTCGTAACTTATGTTTTAGAGGTGTCACAACTCAGTTGGGATTAGTCACTCCCTTGCAACCTTTTGGGTTTTAAGCATCATCGTATTCTAAACAGTTAAACTACCACATCATCTCTACAATAGAGACAACCAATTAGATTACAATAATCTAATTATTGATTAATAAAGAACAATATTTTGTTAAACAAAACATTTATCCACCTCTACTATAGTGACGGATTTAAGTTCCTTAAAATTGGAATGTAAAGACAATCTTTAGTATTTTCCAATTTCTTTGGTAGTTCATATGAGGAAGTAAGTACAATCCGCTTTCGCAGAGATCTATATTCGATTCACGTTTGGAATGTGAAGTACTTTCTCTTCTCTCATTTAATCTTCTACTTCTTATTAGCACACTTTTACAACAATTGTAAAACATAGTTACTAATACGGAATCAAGCATTCAAGTAGAAGAACCAACTGTTTTGAACTATTTCAAGAACATATTACAACACCTTCGAAAGGTGTGTTCTTGACACTTGCAAGACATTTCTTGCAAATACCCCTTCCAATGTCCATCCTTTCATAAAGAAAGTTTGTTCCCTTGGAGTTATTTTGCCTTCTTCATTTGACTTCCCTTTTGACTACAATAGTCTTGGTCCCTAAACTCCCACTATCTCTCTTGAAACTCATTTCAAATGTGTTATACACATCAAACGATTTGGAGAGCGTGCGGTTATTGTTCACTATATAGTTTACAATAAACTTAGTGAACCATTAGGATAGGGACACAAAGGTGAAGTCCTTGCCTAGTTTCCGTCTCGTTAAGTGGTTTAACACTTCAACACTCAATGATTCAAAATCATCATAAGTCCATATAAATGGACTATTTTTGTCAACCAACCATTATGTTCTAAACATAATAACAAACTTTCAAGAGTTGTTCAAGGCAACTCTCATTTCTTCATACAACAATTTGTAAGTGAAGAATCATGGCACATAAAGTGTCCATGCCCTTGTGCTTACTTCTCAAGTTCCTTGTTCGTGTAACAAAGAGACAAGCACTAGAGTTTGCATTGTCCTCTTCATGGTAGACTTATCTAACATGTTCTTCCATTGATACATTATCAATAGGAAGATTGTGAGGATGAGACTACTTAGTTACATCTACAAGCCATTAAAGACAATCTATGGGATTGTAGAACTAAGTCCGGAAATTAAAGCGTTCGGTTTTTCTTTGTCAAGTTTTGGATAGCGTTTGCAAATATATTGGTAAACAAATACATAACTAATATAAATTGATTGATTTTAAGCCATTTGATTCGGGTCTTTAAATCAAATAGCATCACCCACTATTTTTGGCAAATTCCATATCCCTCATCGGTATTCGAGAGTTTTGGAGGAAACTCTTAGTAGGGTATGGGAGGCTCACCATTACCAAGCCCACCTCACGATTATACGATGTTGGTTAGCAAAAATAATGATGAGAGAATAACGCTTTACTCATTTACAACTCTTGTAATTACCCATCTAGTTTGGCCTCTAGAGAATGAATGCCTCAGAATTATATCATGTTGGCACCATTGCACTTAGTTAAGTTATTCCCACCATGCTTAGTTTATGTAGAGGTTCAAGCACAACCTCAGAATTATATCATGTTGGTCATACTCGTTGTCTACACTCACCTCATCATATGCGTATAGACTCCTCCTGAATGTAAGCATGCACTTTGTACTCCCCCATGATAGGGTGAAGCCGGTGTACAAGTCACAAACGATTGGAGCCTACCACGGTGGAAGGCCACGAAGAGATATTCAAAGCATCTCTCGCTTATCAACTTAATATTGATTTGGTTGAGGGTTTTTAGGTCTCATCACATATAAACATACATTTTAATCCAATTAAAACATTTTGGTCCTATTACAACTATTGGTCCATTTGATTGATTTAGTTGTATATAATACTCCCACTAAGCTTTTAAAATGGTTTTTAAAGCAAGAGTATATGATACTACTAACATAAGGTTTGCATTCATTGATGGACTATATAGTTGCCTTAGGGCCTTAGGATGACTATGAACCTTTGATTCGATTCAACACGAGCCTAGTGTTGAATCTCGGTCTAGGGATGGTGATTGATTTTAGTTACGCGTTTAATCACATTAAGGCGTGTTGTCTTATTGGGCGTTGGACCCAACTACTCCAATTTCATGCATATCGAATAAAACAAGAAAGGAGTACTTCAAAGTAAATAAGAGCTTATGCTCTTTTACAACAATTGATCAAATCAAATTACTTTAAAGTAAAGAAGAGCTTATGCTCTTTTACAACAATTGATCATATCAAATTACAACCAAAATTTAATCTACACATTCCCATGGTTCAAACAAATTTGAAACGGCCTTTCACATAGCTCAATTATCGTAGGCTAAGGTTCATAATCACCCTTTCTTTAATTAATTAACGCTTTAACTAATTAAACTTGAATGCAACATTTTCATTTGGTTTTTGTATCCATAGAATTGATTTAAATGGAGCTAAATGAAATGAAAATCCAATTCTCATTTAAAGAAACAAAACAATTTTGTTCTCTACCTAATTTGGGCCAAAATGCTATGACCTCAACTTGTTTGGGCCATAGTGCAATTAACCTCAACTTTTGGGCTATTTTGCAAAAACTTAAACTTTTGGGGTCACTTTGTAAAAATACAAAAGTCCACTACTTCATGTAATTACAACTAGAACCCAAAATTTTCCACAAAAAATAAAACTTCATTAAAGGAGCAAAACAATTTGTCCTTTTAGTGATTTTGGACATTTACGTAAAAACGTAAACTTTTGGGTCAAAATGCAAATACACAAAAGTATCAAAACACCATATAATTGCACAAAAGCCCCACAAGGACCCTAATTGAGTAGGGTGGCTGATTTTGAAGCAAAGTAATAAAAAAAAAATTTCAAAGTTTTTTGTAAGTGGGGTGTGCGTAATGGAATAAATCATTACATACCTACCCACTAAAATTTCTTTAATTTTTCAAAACAAATATCTAATATATTTAAACATTAGAAATATTTCAAAACAAAAACTTTATGAAATAAATCAAAACTTTGAATCAAAACACCAAACCTTTTGTTCTTGGCAAGAACATATCAAGAACAATGAAGAACATTCATGAAAACCCATAAGAGCTCCATGAACATTCTTCACCCAAAAACATACCAAAACCACTCAAACTTAAGGGAAATAACATACAACCATACTAGGGTACATAGGGGTTCCAAAAGTCACTTTAAAACACTTTTAACAAGTCAAACAAGAACCCAAAATTCCACCCTTTGGATTTGGCCGAATTTCCCCAAAAACCTGGCACCAAATTTTAGCTCCAATTTCATGCTCATATGAACTACATCTACAACATTTGAGATGGCAAATTTTCTAACAAAATTTACATTCAAAGAAGCAAGAATAAAGCTTGTAACAATTACAACATTCAAATCATAAACTATGAACTACAAAACCCAAAAGGATTCACCAACTACTAGACTTAGGCTCTTGATACCACTTGAAGGAAAATTTGTGAAAAACATGTTCATTTAAGCAACATCAATAGCATGCAATTAACAATTAAAGGCGGAATCATGCTTGTATGCACTTAAAACAAAACATTTACCCATGAAATTCAAAGCCTAGTAGATAGGTGAACCAAGACTCAACTCAAAACAAAGTGAGTTGAGAAATCAATACCTTTGTAGATTCCTCTTTGCATAAGCAAAGGCTAATCACCCAAAGAGAGGGCCTTCATTCCTTGCATCTTGGATCCATGGATTTGGATGGATGAAAAGGTTTCTCCAAGTTCCCAAAATTGAGAACCTCTAAGTCTCCACACCAAGGTATATTGTAGAAGAAATGAGTGACCTAGAGGAAGTAAGATTGCTAGCTATTCCCCTCTAGATTGGCCAAAATTTTTGAGAGAAAGGAGAGCTTGTGTTCTCATCCTTTCCCCAAAAATAACCCTTAGTAAATTTTAGGCTATAAAGTCCTTTATATAGTCCCTTCAAATAAGTGACCTAATGGACCAAAAGCCCTATTCTTTTACACATGGCTAGCCTATAGGTTTATTGGGCTTTCAAGCCCTTTGTTTTATTCAAGTTGTCATACAACTTGAGTTAATGGGCTTGACATTCAAATCCCATTGGGCCTTGCGGCCCAAAACTAACCCGAGGTCTTTTAACGAACTTATTCGTTTGATTAATAATCATATTAATTAATCCTTGCCATAAATAATTAAACCATTTAATTATTCTTACTCATCTCCGTTGAATCTTCAATCTCTACCTTACACGGTGTACGATCCATTAGGTTCCTTTTAGCGAGGCAGTGGGCGATTCAAACTCTTTCAAATCGATTGTGAATTGAAACTTACTTTCAATTCTCCCGTTAGTGATAATACACTTTTAGGGCTTCCACAAACCATGAGTGACACCTAGCAGCATATCATGGTTACCCAAGCTAATCAGAAGAGGTGGAGAACCTATTCAGTTTAGGATTACAAATGCAATACGGTCTTTCTCTAATACAATACTCTTGACCACATTGTTTGGTTTGATAGTTTATTCATGTCTACTATCCAATGTGAATCTTGTACTTATATGATTACCTTGAATGTGATCTGGAATGCATTCCAACATCTCATTCATACTCTGGCCAGAGATTTTAAATCATATCATAGAGTATTCTCCCTCAAACAGTTTGAAGGTTAGAGATCCCTTGTTGCGCATTCACTTGCCTCCATGGCTAAGTGGCTTAACCCCAACGATGCCGTGGACACCCTGATAGAGTGACGTTGACATAATCAAAGATTAAGGACCTAACCACAAGACAATTGTGATGCCTCAGGTCAAAAGACTAATTTGCATTATCCCAACCATGAGTTCTCATGTGACATGAATATGAGAACTCTTCGTTGATCGTGTTCAGTGAACTCATTCTCTATTGAGCACCTACGTACTTGTCTTGATGTCACACACACCAATGACTCGAGACTAGTCACTCTCCCTAAGAGAAGACATAGCACGTACTGATCTTAACGGACTGTCAATGCCCAATTGACAATCCTATGATCAGGAACGTTTAGGATGTGTCAACGAAAGAATGGTCTCATGAATCTAACTTCTTTAGATCGCATTCTTCCAATCACATATTCCTTGGACTTATCGTTTAAGCATACAACATTTATATTAGACGGCTCAAACAATAATCTTTGCCCTTTACATTTAAACTACATTAGTTTGAAATGAACTACATTAGTTTGAAATGTCCGTAAAGTATCATCATATGATTGGTTTTAGGGCACATTTCCAACAAGTAGGCGATTCAAACTCTTTCAAATCGATTGTGAATTGAAACTTACTTTCAATTCTCCCGTTAGTGATAATACACTTTTAGGGCTTCCACAAACCATGAGTGACACCTAGCAGCATATCATGGTTACCCAAGCTAATCAGAAGAGGTGGAGAACCTATTCCGTTTAGGATTACAAATGCAATACGGTCTTTCTCTAATACAATACTCTTGACCACATTGTTTGGTTTGATAGTTTATTCATGTCTATTATCCAATGTGAATCTTGTACTTATATGATTACCTTGAATGTGATCTGGAACGCATTCCAACATCTCATTCATACTCTGGCCAGAGATTCTAAATCATATCATAGAGTATTCTCCCTCAAACAGTTTGAAGGTTAGAGATCCCTTGTTGCGCATTCACTTGCCTCCATGGCTAAGTGGCTTAACCCCAACGATGCCATGGACACCCTGATAGAGTGACTTTGACATAATCAAAGATTAAGGACCTAACCACAAGACAACTGTGATGCCTCAGGTCAAAAGACTAATTTGCATTATCCCAACCATGAGTTCTCATGTGACATGAATATGAGAACTCTTCGTTGATCGTGTTCAGTGAACTCATTCTCTATTGAGCACCTACGTACTTGTTTTGATGTCACACACACCAATGACTCGAGATTAGTCACTCTCCCTGAGAGAAGACATAGCACGTACTGATCTTAACGGACTGTCAATGCCCAATTGACAATCCTATGATCAGGAACGTTTAGGATGTGTCAACGAAAGAATGGTCTCATGAATCTAACTTCTTTAGATCGCATTCTTCCAATCACATATTCCTTGGACTTATCGTTTAAGCATATAACATTTATATGAGACGGCTCAAACAATAATGTTTGCCCTTAATATTAAACTAGATTAGTTTAACATGTGAAATGTCCATAAAGTATCATCATATGATTGGTTTTAGGGCACATTTCCAACAATCTCCCACTTGCACTAGAGCCAATCAGCTTAGTCATCATTGATGATACCTCTTCTGTAATTCATTTCATAAATGGCTGAGTAGTAGGCCTAAACAATGGATATCTATATGTTATCAATAGAAGCAACCTTGAGAATAACGACGTCACCATTATACATGATTCTCAATCATGTGGTTCAGTCTCTCATTTGAGTTCGGACCTTGATGAGACCTTGATTCCCTGGCTTGAGCTATCGCCCCATTAGTGTCATACACTTTATGGTTGGAACCGAATGAAGAGTTCATGAATGAACTTTCCCATCCAAACAACAATGTTGTAAGCTTCTATATGGCAATATATTTTGCATACATGATGGAACACATTAAAGTCATTTACTTTTAACGTTTCCACCCAAATATCTCTTTAGTCATAATAAAGAGATATCTTATTATCACTTCATTCATAATGAAGAGATATTCTATGATGGATTAGATTCATAATCTAATACATTCACGCTTCCATTACGTTACTCTAATTCTTCCTCATTCTTGAGGAATCCATCCTTAGTATTTCTTAAATACCTAAGGATTCACTTGACAGTTGCCATGGTTCTGATCTTGGGCTTGCACTGATATCATCTTGTACCGTTCTAGGTACGACTTATATCAATGTTTTCATACTATATGAAATACATAAATCACCTTTCTGCGTATGCATAAAGGATTCTATTTACGCATTATTTCTTTGGGAGTCAAAGGGTACATTCCCTTTGAGAAGAACAACTTCCTAGTCTCACTAGAATTGTCATTCTAATTGAAGTTTATCATCATGTGAGAAACTTCCTAGCATCTCATTGTCTATTTTAGGGATTGATATAATCCAATTATATCTTGAAATCTATCATTATAGATTTCCATCCCATGTATATAGACTATGTCTCCCATATACATTCTATCATTATAGAATGTTTAAAGTCATAACTTTAACGATGAAGAATTCCTTTCATTTTCAAAATTAATATATATCATGTATATATATATTCTAATTTAGGAATATGATCAACTCCCACTAATCTTTTGTAAACCTAGTAAACAAAAGATTCGATTTACATCTTTATGAGAAATCAAACAATTGATCTTTTCTCATAAGACGATTATAGCTCCCACTAGCTTGCTAAGATCCATGATGGATGGATCTTCTTACAACTAACATGTCTTAGAAGTATATATCATATATATATGGGTAATTGATAATGTCCAACGAACTAAATCTTATTTATGTTCATTCTTCTCCTAATGGGGAAATTCATTATCTTACGATTCTACTTTCCTTGATATTTTTCAAGGAAATTAATCTAAAGTGTTACTTTTTCCTTGGATCAAATCTAAGGAGGTAAATACTTTAGACGTCTTACTCATCTACTTACATTTCTTGAATTCTTTGAAACCTTTTGCAAAGTATTCGGACTTGTGTTTATTCAAAATAAACTATAGTCCAACCGAGAGTGATCTTCGGTGAATGTCATACAACATGAGTAGTATTATGTTGTGGATAAGTGCCACTAACATCTAAGTGAATTAACCTCAACAACTTTGTGATTCTTTCTTCTTTCCAAAAGAATAAAGATTCGAACATTTCGCCTCTATACAATTTTAACAAGAAGGTATTGGATCCGGATCTAACGATCCAAAGCATCCATCTATGACCAACTCGTAACTTATGTTTTAGAGGTGTCACAACTCAGTTGGGATTAGTCACTACCCTGCAACCTTTTGGGTTTTAAGCATCATCGTATTCTAAACAGTTAAACTACCACATCATCTCTACTATAGAGACAACCAATTACAATAATCTAATTATTGATTAATAAAGAACAATGTTTTTGTCAAACAAAACATTTATCCATCTCTACTATAGTGACGGATTTAAGTTCCTTAAAATTGGAATGTAAAGACAATCTTTAGTATTTTTCCAATTTCTTTGGTAGTTCATATGAGGAAGTAAGTACAATCCGCTTTCGCAGAGATCTATATTCGATTCACGTTTGGAATGTGAAGTACTTTCTCTTCTCTCATTAATCTTCTACTTCTTATTAGCACACTTTTACATCAATTGTAAAACATAGTTACTAATACAGAATCATGCATTCAAGTAGAAGAACCAACTGTTGTGAACTTTTCAAGAACATTTTACAACACCTTCGAAAGGTGTGTTCTTGACACTTGCAAGACATTTCTTGCAAATACCCCTTCCAATGTCCATCCTTTCATAAAGAAAGTTTGTTCCCTTGGAGTTATTTTGCCTTCTTCATTTGACTTCCCTTTTGACTACAATAGTCATGGTCCCTAAACTCCCACTATCTCTCTTGAAATTCATTTCAAATGTGTTATACACATCAAACGATTTGGAGAGCGTGCGGTTATTGTTCACTATATAGTTTACAATAAACTTAGTGAACCATTAGGATAGGGACACAAAGGTGAAGTCCTTGCCTAGTTTCCGTCTCGTTAAGTGGTTTAACACTTCAACACTCAATGATTCAAAATCATCATAAGTCCATATAAATGGACTATTTTTGTCAACCAACCATTATGTTCTAAACATAATAACAAACTTTCAAGAGTTGTTCAAGGCAACTCTCATTTCTTCATACAACAATTTGTAAGTGAAGAATCATGGCACATAAAGTGTCCATGCCCTTGTGCTTACTTCTCAAGTTCCTTGTTCGTGTAACAAAGAGACAAGCACTAAAGTTTGTGTTGATTAAGGGTTGTTCAAAGCAACTCTTATTTCTTCATACAACAATTTGTATTTGAAGAATTACGACATTAAAAGTGTTGTCCTTCTCATGTTAGACTTATCTAACATATTCTTCCAATGATACATTATCAATAGGAAGATTGTGAGGATGAGACTACTTAGTTACATCTACAAGCCATTAAAGACAATCTATGGGATTGTAGAACTAAGTCCGGAAATTAAATCGTTCGGTTTTTCTTTGTCAAGTTTTGGATAGCGTTTGCAAATATATTGGTAAACAAATACATAACGAATATAAATTGATTGATTTTAAGCCATTTGATTCGGGTCTTTAAATCAAATAGCATCACCCACTATTTTTGGCAAATTCCATATCCCTCATCGGTATTCGAGAGTTTTGGAGGAAACTCTTAGTAGGGTATGGGAGGCTCACCATTACCAAGCCCACCTCACGATTATACGATGTTGGTTAGCAAAAATAATGATGAGAGAATAACGCTTTACTCATTTACAACTCTTGTAATTACCCATCTAGTTTGGCCTCTAGAGAATGAATGCCTCAGAATTATATCATGTTGGCACCATTGCACTTAGTTAAGTTATTCCCACCATGCTTAGTTTATGTAGAGGTTCAAGCACAACCTCAGAATTATATCATGTTGGTCATACTCGTTATCTACACTCACCTCATCATATGCGTATAGACTCCTCCTGAATGTAAGCATGCACTTTGTACTCCCCCATTATAGGGTGAAGCCGGTGTACAAGTCACAAACGATTGGAGCCTACCACGGTGGAAGGCCACGAAGAGATATTCAAAGCATCTCTCGCTTATCAACTTAATATTGATTTGTTGAGGGTTTTAGGTCTCATCACATATAAACATACATTTTAATCCAATTAAAACATTTTGATCCTATTACAACTATTGGTCCATTTGATTGATTTAGTTGTATATAATACTCCCACTAAGCTTTTAAAACGGTTTTTAAAGCAAGAGTATATGATACTACTAACATAAGGTTTGCATTCATTGATGGACTATATAGTTGCCTTAGGGCCTTAGGATGACTATGAACCTTTGATTCGATTCAACACGAGCCTAGTGTTGAATCTCGGTCTAGGGATGGTGATTGATTTTAGTTACGCGTTTAATCACATTAAGGCGTGTTGTCTTATTGGGCGTTGGACCCAACTACTCCAATTTCATGCATATCGAATAAAACAAGAAAGGAGTACTTCAAAGTAAATAAGAGCTTATGCTCTTTTACAACAATTGATCAAATCAAATTACTTTAAAGTAAAGAAGAGCTTATGCTCTTTTACAACAATTGATCATATCAAATTACAACCAAAATTTAATCTACACATTCCCATGGTTCAAACAAATTTGAAACGGCATTTCACATAGCTCAATTATCGTAGGCTAAGGTTCATAATCACCCTTTCTTTAATTAATTAACGCTTTAACTAATTAAACTTGAATGCAACATTTTCATTTGGTTTTTGTATCCTAGAATTGATTTAAATGGAGCTAAATGAAATGAAAATCCAATTCTCATTTAAAGAGACAAAACAATTTTGTTCTCTACCTAATTTGGGCCAAAATGCTATGACCTCAACGTGTTTGGGCCATAGTGCAATTAACCTCAACTTTTGGGCTATTTTGCAAAAACTTAAACTTTTGGGGTCACTTTGTAAAAACACAAAAGTCCACTACTTCATGTAATTACAACTAGAACCCAAAATTTTCCACAAAAAATAAAACTTCATTAAAGGAGCAAAACAATTTGTCCTTTTAGTGATTTTGGACCTTTACGTAAAAACGTAAACTTTTGGGTCAAAATGCAAATACACAAAAGTATCAAAACTTTATATAATTGCATGAAAGCCCCACAAGGACCCTAATTGAGTAGGGTGGCCGGCCATTGAAACAAAGTTTATAAAAAAAATTTCAAAGTTTTGTAAGTGGGGTGTGTGTAATGGAATAAATCATTACATACCAAACCCACTATAATTTCTTTAATTTTTCAAAATAAATATCTAATATATTTAAACATAAGAAACATTCAAATAACAAACTATGAACTACAAAACCCAAAAGGATTCACCAACTACTAGACTTAGGCTCTTGATACCACTTGAAGGAAAATTTGTGAAAAACATGTTCATTTAAGCAACATCAATAGCATGCAATTAACAATTAAAGGCGGAATCATGCTTGTATGCACTTAAAACAAAACATTTACCCATGAAATTCAAAGCCTAGTAGATAGGTGAATCAAGACTCAACTCAAAACAAAGTGAGTTGAGAAATCAATACCTTTGTAGATTCCTCTTTGCATAAGCAAAGGCTAATCACCCAAAGAGAGGGCCTTCATTCCTTGCATCTTAGATCCATGGATTTGGATGGATGAAAAGGTTTCTCCAAGTTCCCAAAATTGAGAACCTCTAAGTCTCCACACCAAGGCATATTGAAGAAGAAATGAGTGACCTAGAGGAAGTAAGATTGCTAGCTATTCCACTCTAGATTGGCCAGCCTCTTTGAGAGCAAAGGGAGGTTTTTGTGTTCTCATCTTTACTCCCTAGAAAACCCTAAGGATGAAATGGCTATAAAGATGTCTTTATACTACCTCACAATGGAGTGGCAAACTTGCAATTAAGCCAAGTTCACTACCCTCCTCTAAATGGCCGGCCTAAGGGGATTTATTGGGCTATTTGGGCCTTTGTGAATCATTATTCATTAAGTTGTCATACAACTTAAGTCAATGGACTTGACGTTCGAAGCCCATTGGGCCTTAAGGTCCAAAACTATCCCGAGGTCTTTTAACGAACTTATTCATTTGATTAATAATCATATTAATTAATCCTTGCCATAAATAATTAAACCATTTAATTATTCTTACTCATCTCCGTTGAATCTTTAATCTCTACCTTACACGGTGTACGATCCATTAGGTTCCTTTTAGCGAGGCAGTGGGCGATTCAAACTCTTTCAAATCGATTGTGAATTGAAACTTACTTTCAATTCTCCCGTTAGTGATAATACACTTTTAGGGCTTCCACAAACCATGAGTGACACCTAGCAGCATATCATGGTTACCCAAGCTAATCAGAAGAGGTGGAGAACCTATTCAGTTTAGGATTACAAATGCAATACGGTCTTTCTCTAATACAATACTCTTGACCACATTGTTTGGTTTGATAGTTTATTCATGTCTACTATCCATTGTGAATCTTGTACTTATATGATTACCTTGAATGTGATCTGGAACGCATTCCAACATCTCATTCATACTCTGGCCAGAGATTCTAAATCATATCATAGAGTATTCTCCCTCAAACAGTTTGAAGGTTAGAGATCCCTTGTTGCGCATTCACTTGCCTCCATGGCTAAGTGGCTTAACCCCAACGATGCCGTGGACACCCTGATAGAGTGACTTTGACATAATCAAAGATTAAGGACCTAACCACAAGACAACTGTGATGCCTCAGGTCAAAAGACTAATTTGCATTATCCCAACCATGAGTTCTCATGTGACATGAATATGAGAACTCTTCGTTGATCGTGTTCAGTGAACTCATTCTCTATTGAGCACCTACGTACTTGTCTTGATGTCACACACACCAATGACTCGAGACTAGTCACTCTCCCTGAGAGAAGACATAGCACGTACTGATCTTAACGGACTGTCAATGCCCAATTGACAATCCTATGATCAGGAACGTTTAGGATGTGTCAACGAAAGAATGGTCTCATGAATCTAACTTCTTTAGATCGCATTCTTCCAATCACATATTCCTTGGACTTATCGTTTAAGCATATAACATTTATATGAGACGGCTCAAACAATAATGTTTGCCCTTAATATTATACTAGATTAGTTTAACATGTGAAATGTCCATAAAGTATCATCATATGATTGGTTTTAGGGCACATTTCCAACATAGCTTCCATGCCATATACGAGAGAATAAGGCGTAGCTTGGGTGGGAGTCCTATGTGTAGTTCTATATGCCCAAAGTGCTTCGCTTATTCTTTCATGCCGGTCTCTCTTTGTTCGACCGATTACCTTCTTCAGGAGGTTGCACAGCATCTTGTTCAATGCTTCCGCGAGACCGTTGGTTGGAGCATGATACATGGAAGACTTGTGCTGCTTGAACTTGTATTTCTCACAGAGCTCGTCCACGGTCGATTACCTTTATTTCCCCTTTTTTTGTTATTATTATTACTAAACTTATTAATTTGATCTCGCTTTCTCAGACGGTCGAGTGTTGAAAAAAGCGGACGTGATCGCTGCGGCCAGGAAAAAAAGTCCCCTCCAAGAAAACCAAAGCCGCCGCACAAGCCCCACTAAGCAAACGGCCTTGCCAGGGAGCCGAGACAGTAGATGAAGCCCCTCGCCCCACAAAACGCATTAAAAAATTGGCCAAGAAAGGAGAATGGGAGATTCACGTTATCTCTAGCTGGACTACAGGAGCAACCACTCCCAGTGTCTCTCTTCTCGCTCCTATTACTCAAGCCTCTACGGAGAAATGGCCAACACCAATTAGACAAGCGGCCTAAATTCTACCGGTCCCTAGGGTCGGGCTGAACCAGTTGCTACTCCGCTGGTCGAAGAACCCAGCTCCGGGGCCGATCGTTGCACTTGTCTTGGAAAAGGTGGCCCCATCCGTCGGGACAAATCTCCCCAAAAAACAATCAACGATCATCTTTGAAGAAGATCATGGAAGAAGTATGATTAAGTTGTTGGTAACTCCCTTCGTCTCATCAAATTCACAAGTATTAACAGCTTTTTATTTCAGGATGACAAAAGCGACGAGATCCCGTTGGCGAGTCGCCCTCGACCAACGAAAACCCCTACCACTAATCCCCCTCCTGTGGTTAAGGTGACCAACTAACTCGACCCTCATGTAGCAGAACGTGGGAAGAGGCTTCTCGTCGAGCCTGAAGCGACGGTGGAGACGTCGATCCATCCACAGGATCAAAACCTTGGTGTTCCTCCTCAAGAAGTCACTTCAGCTTTTGTAAGGCTCGATCCTTTTCTCTTGTTAGTTTTACTATAACAAATCTGAACCAAGAAAATATTAAATGTCAGGTGCTCGACTATTCATTTCATCGACTATTTTATACGCCGAAGGGTGTTATCTATATTTCCTGGCGACCTCAGTGGCCATCGAATATGGATAACCTCCATCAACCGCATGAATTGAGGAGCAATCTTAAATACTGGGCTCGACCATTGAGCTTTCTAGGTTCAAGCAGTGAACCAAGGGACATGGTTGAAGTCTTATCTCGGTAGGTTTAAAACAAATTCCCTTTGCTATGTTCCTTATAATTTTTCCTTCTGCTTAAAATCTTTTCCTGTGTCGTGTCGGCCGAGCCTTCGAAGACCTTGGCCGAATCCCGTGCTTTTGCCAAGCTGCAAGAAATCCTATCCCTCTATGTCTCTCAGGTCTTCCAATGTACAGGCCTCAACTCCGTAGAAGAGTGCCTGAACGACCTTGCAGACGGCATTTATTGAGCATCGAAAATGTCGTTTATTTTTCTAACCTTCTAGAGCGGACCCGGAAGCACTTTATCACTTTTGAACAAGCTCTCATGGCTGAGGATAACCTAAAAGCGGCAAAGATTGCTCATGAGGCTAGCCGGTCGAAAGTTGAGGCTATAAAAGCAAAGAAGGTGCAGCTGACTGTCTTTGATCGCCAAATTTCCAAGCTTCAACGTCAAATTACCGAGCTTCAACAACAAAGTTCAGTTGTTGCTTCAGAAGTCAAGAGGGATTTCGAGATGAATAAGGCTCGACTGACGGATTTCGTAACTGACATAAAGCAGATCTAGCAACTTCAACTTAACAAAAAGACGAGGCAGGCTGAAATCATACTGAGCGAAGTAAGGTGGCTGGAGTTGAAAGCCGTTTTTGAAACCTTTCTTCCTTCGACCGCCTAGAATTTTAGGAATCTTTTATAAATTTTCTTGTATGTTCTTTTATAAATTTAATGAAATGATCTTTTATTCTCGCATCTCCTAAGTGATTGGGTGGTATTTCTTTAAAAAATTCCCGTTGATTGGCAACTTGTGAACTAAACCAGTCCGATCCTTGGGGTGGTATACCCCCTTGCTGAGAATTTTGTGAATGACGAGTAGTCCTTCCCAATTCAGTGACCATTCTCTGAACCTAGGGTCTTTAATTCCAACTGGTAGCATGGTTTGCCATACCAACTCTCCTTCACCGAACATTTTTTTGCCTAACACGCCGATTATAAGCTCGCTCGGCAATCGTTTTCTGTGCCACTAATAAGTTACAAATGTCAAGCCGAATTTCTTCCAAGTCTTCCAACTCTTGTCTCATGGCTTGACTATATTCGGCACTGAACAAACTGCTTTGTTTGATCATTTACAATGAGTTTATGCTCAGCTCGACCGGTAACATAGCGTCATGTTCATAGGTTAACGTGTATGGAGTCGTTCCGGTGGCTGATCGGGGTGAAGTTCGATATGCCCATAATGCTTCATTTAGCTTCAAATGCAACATACCAGGTGTCTCTCTTACCATTTTTTCAAGAATGCTGATCAAAACCTTATTACTTGCTTCGGCCTGCCCATTCGCCTGTGGATAATACGGCGTATATTGCTTAATTCGAATATTTACATTTGCCATGTACTCCTTAAACCTGTTGGCTGTAAAGATTGTGCCATTGTTAGTTATGATTGTTTTTGGCATGCCGAATCTAGTCACAATATTTTCCTCTACAAAATTGCAAACTTCTTTGGTTGTTTACTTGGCGTATGATTTTGCTCTGACCCACTTAGTGAAGTAATCGGTTGCCACTAGTATCCACGTGTGTTTTGCTGCTCCAGAAGACGGCGTGATTTTGCCGATTACATCCATTGCCCATCTTTTGAACGGCCATGGTTTGGTAACTGAGTGAAGTAATTCGGCCGAGACTCTCTGTATAGGTCTATGAATCTAACACTGTATGCATCCTTGTGCGTATTCAATGCAATCCTTTAATATACTTGGCCAGAAGTAGCCGTGTCGGCGAAGCAACCAACGCATTTTATGTCCGGATTGGTGAGCCCCACAAATCCCTTTGTGTACTTCGGCGATTGCTTGGGCAGCCTCCTGTGGACCGAGGCACAATAACAATAAACCATCCTCACCCATTCGATATAACTCATTCTGGTATGACACGTAGTTTGTGGCATGGACTCTTATCTTCTGGTTGTGTTTGTCGCTGGGGATATCGAGATATCGTATAATCGCCCTTCTCCAATCGTCTAGCAATGTCTCGACAGCACATACTTCTACGGAATTTCCTCATTCTAGCAACGATGGTAAAGACATCACTCGTGTGTGTATCACGTGATTGTGCTGAAGAACTTGTTGATTAACTAAGGCTGGGTAAGACCGCCGTTCTATAGGTGTTGCCCGGCTTAGCTCACCCCCCGGGAGTTATGCTCTGTAGGCTATTTGGGCGAGTTCGTCTACGTCAGTGTTTCAAACACGCGAAATGTGCTCAAATGTAATTCCTTTAAACGACTCGCCCAAATAGGTGGCAACAATGTGATAGGGCGCCAAAGTACAACTCATGCAACAAAAAATGTCGTTTCATTGGTTAATCCAATTCGAAATCACCAAGGACGAGGACACGGGCTGCTCTTAAGTCATGAAGGATGTGAAGGCCGATGATAAGAGCTTTATATTCGGCCTGATTATTCATATAGCTGAAGTCTAACTTGAGAGAGAGATACCAACGATAGTGGTCGGGAAATTGAATGACGATGCCAACACCAGCCGAGGCTGAGGTGCTAGAAACATCAAAGTGCATCATCCAGTAGTTGTCTCGTGTTTTGACTAAAGGTGCATTAGTTAACCTGAATGGCATCACGAGGAACTCATAATGACCATATCGAGTCCTAAAAGCTGTCTTAAGAACATCCTCACTTCTGATCTTTAATTGATGATATCCAGACCTCAAATCAATCTTGGAAACTATGCAGGCACCTTGAAACTCATCAAATAAATTATCTATACACGGTAATGGATAACGGTTTTTAATTGTTACCCGATTCAGCTATCGATAATCTATACACAACCTCAAAGTCGCGTCTTTCTTTCGTACAAATAAAACTGGAGCTCCCCAAGGTGAAGCACTAGGCTGAATAAAACCTTTATCAACCAATTCCTGCAACTGGGCTTTTAATTCTCTCAACTCAGCATGAGCCATTCAATAAGGAGTTAAGGAAATAGGATTAGTACCTGGAAGTAAATCAATAGTGAATTCTACTTCTCAATTTGTCGGTAATCTGGGTAAATCTTCAGGAAATACATCAGGGAAATGCCTAACTACTCGAACATCCTCTACTTCGACAGAAGTATCATCATTCAATACTACATGAGCCAAATACCCCTGAAAACCTTTCCTCAACAACCTTCTAGCCCTCACGGCAGAGATAATGTCGTGTCTCAATCCGCCACACTCGCCCATGAATGTAACCACAAGCAAGCCTGGACGATGGAAAGTAACCGTTTTCTCATAACAATCCAACTGAGCATAATTGTAATACAACCAATCCATGCCCAAAATCACATCAAAATCCACAAATATCTAGTGGAACTAGGTTAGTTGGCATGACAACATCCTCCACTACGACAGGACATCCTTGATATGTCCAGTTAACATAGCATATCTCACCCCTAGGCATCAAAAACTTTAATTCATAACCAAGAGGTGTAGGGTAGGGTTTGTCTTCTGAGCAAACGTATGAGAAATAACAGAGTGTGTGGCACCAGAATCAATTAATACCCTAGCAAAATAACCAAGAATGTTCAACGTACCCTTAATAAGATCAGTATTGTTCTATGCCTCCTGTAGGGTGATATGATGGATGCGACCCTGAGCTTGTTGTCGTCCTTCATGACCTCTGTTAGCCTGATTCCCACATCCTTGTGAGCTACGTCCTTGGCCAGACTGATTAGGCTGCCTCGATGATCCTGCAATGCTAGAAGCAACCTCCATATTCTGGGTCTGTCCTTCGGAATACCACTGTGATCCACCAGCTAGGTATGGCAGATATGGTGTGTAACCTCCTGAATACTAAATGTAACCACTCTGCTGATACAGATCGTGTGGGTATGGATACTGTCCTCCAGAATATGGGGCTACATCCCCCTGATAATGATATGCTTCACCATAACTCGTCTGGGTATAACCACTAGACCCTAGAATCTACTAGATAGGTACTGGTGGTGGTAAGGCAGATAACTGAGGCTTCTACTGATTTTGTGGGCAATGAATAGCCCGATGTCCCATATGGTGACAAACAAAACATCCTCTACTACCTTGTCTACACTTTCCAAAATGTTGACTATTACATCTATGGAAAAATGGACCACCAGAACCACTAGAACCTCTCTGTCCCTAGAAGCGAGAACCACCTGAAAATCTACCACCTCTCCGCTGTGCAGTGGAACTCAAACCCCCACTTGAAGAACTAGAACTAGTACCACCTCTCTTCAAACTCTGCGTCTTGCAAGGTCCCAAAGATGACTGGCCTTTATCTTTACTAGCATTTTTCTTCCTCTACATCACTATCACTGAGCATATTTTCAGAATCCTCAATCCTTAGTAAAATCTCATAAAACTCCTGGTACGTCAAACAAGGAGTCGTAGTCGCCATAGAGCGCCATTTCTTTCTAGTACCCAACTTAAATCGTCGAAGCATCTCTACGAGATTCTCAGCAATCTCCGGACAATAACGAGACAAATTAGTAAACTTCCGATAATACTCATTAGTTGACATCTTCCCTTGCTTTAAACGCATGAATTCTTGCTTCTTATTGTCTATATACGCTGGGGGTACAAATCTCTTCTGGAATAACTGCTTAAAAACCTCCCAGTCAACAGCTTCCTCTGGTGACAACTGAAAAGATTTCTGCCTCCTTCATCAGGATGCAGGTTCCTCACCCAAAAACCAAATAGTTGTCTCGACCCACTTATCATCAATCGAAAAGTTTTCTCCATATGATTGAGCCATCACTCAGCTCCCTCAAGCCCTTCATTACCAATAAAGTGATTCAATTTCAAATTATATACCGTTTCCAAGGAAGTCCTCTGGTGAGGACGAAATGAGGACCGAATGGCACTAGCAATAGCCTCCCCAAGTTGGGTAATATCAAGGAAATTAGACTCAGACGGAACACGTGGCTCTTTACGAGGCGGCATGGTTCTGGCATAAGACATCAAATGATTATAATATTCACAAAATATTTAGGACTACGAAACCTAGGCTCTGATACCAAACTAACACATCCCGGCCCAAGCCCCCACCACATCCCAGGCTCCGCCTCCACCGTAACACAATATTGTCCGCTTTGGGCCCCCACCTCACCCTCATGGTTTTGTTTCTGGGAACTCACACAAGAACTTCCCAGTGGGTCACCCATCCTGGAATGGCTCTTGCATGAACTCACTTAACTTCGGAGTTCCAATGGAACCTAAAGCCAATGAGCTCCCTAAAGGCCTCGTGCTAGGTAGAGATGAGAATATACATATAAGGCTTACATGATCCACTCCCCTGGGCGATGTGGTATGTTACAATTATTTTCCTTCTTTTCTTCATAACTAATATAAAAAATGAGTGGGGGAATGTTGGTTCATTTTTAATATTAAATAAATTATAATTGTCATTATTTAGTCGTTAGTGGGAAAGTAAGTTTATTTGTCATTATTTGTGGTTAGTGGAAATTAAGATGGAGTCTTTAGTTATTCATCTTTTGTAACCTTTTTTCTTTGTTAATTTTTGTTTATTACCCTATTCACTAAGAGCATCTCCAATGGAGACCCTAAGTGGAGTCCCTACAACCATATAGTCCCGAAATTTAGGGACGAATGACTTGCAATGGGCCGGAATTGAAGTCCTCAAAGTATCTCAATACATAGAGACTCGCCAGATACCTCAAAGAATTCTCAAATATGAGGACTACATATAGGGACTCAAATAGTGGACTCCATATTAATTTTAAGTAGGAATGGTGCTGCTCTTTATGTTTTTTTTTCCTTATTTTTTGAAGAGTAATGTTATTCATACCATGTTCTTGTACCACATTTTCATATCACCTTAGGTGGCATTTGATGTGGATAGCCACATCATTTGAATTAATCAGATTTTTAAATTTAGTTCATTATTTAATAAACTAATAATTAAGAAAAACTGGTTAATTAAATGATGATTGTGGTATACGAGGAGTCTTTCTTCTTCCTTTCCTTGGGTTTTGCAAATTTTTCAAATGATGTGACTGTCCACATCAGATGCCACCTAAGGTGGTATGAAAATGTGGTATAAAAACATGGTATGAATAGCATTACTCTTTTTTGAACCCACCCAAGTGGGGCAACTTCTCATTTGCCTTTTTTTTTTTTTTAATTCTTGAAAAATCAATGGTAGAGATAGTTTTTTATTTTTATCAATGGTTACAACATTTCAATGAAATAAATATTAGTTTTTTAATATTTTAGTCACTATATTTAGGGATTATACTATAAGGATATTTTCATTGTAGATAATATTCTTTTAGGGACATGAATATTCCTCTAAAGCTCCTAAATGAGTCATCAAAGGTGGTGGTGGGAGTCCCTACTTAGGGACTCCCATTGGAGATGCTCTAAGGGTGATAATAAACATATAAATATTAGCATTTTCCTGTTGTCATTTTATTTATGATTCCACTACCAATTTCCTAATAACTACAACTTTGTTCCCCCATACTTTGTATCTTTTACTTATATTGGTGAAAGAAGGGTGTTCTTGTTGTGGAGCTTTGGACTCTTCTCTTTTTCTGCAGAAAGGTTTGAGTTAAACACAATTTAGTTGGGTTGTTGTATCCTAGAGGGGACAAGTCAAGAGATATACTGCTGCACCGGTTCGTGAGCTTTTGTAAAACCGCAGTGGGCTTGAATCTCCTTAAAGACAGGTTGATACCTGCACCTCAACCTAATTGTCTACGTGCTTTCTTAGAAGAATATTACAATTTTCTTCTAATTTTCCCAACATTGTCTACATAATATTGCGCTTGAATTATACTCGCGTATTTCTGATCTCAAATTTAATTTTTATCTTCAGGTGTTTAGCCATCTCTTCTGCCTGGAGTTCGTAGAAGACGTCAATGAAGTTATCTCTAGTCATTGTTCTGCTTCTTGTATCAAGGAGGATTGCTTCTCTGAAGCAACTCATCAACCTGAGAAATTATTAAAATTAGAACACCAGGAGATAAGCCAAAGCATTATAAATACTGCAAAGAAGTTAAGACATTTGAAGTGACTCCAGTTGATTGTAGTATTTCAGTGGCGAGGCCTCTAAATCAAATCAGTGGCACCTACAACTCAACCAATCGTAAGAACGGTGTTCAGGTGCAAATAAAATGCTGAGAGGATACTCGTTAAGAATGCGTGCTGGAGGGTTCTCTTGTTGAGCTTCTTGAATGCTTGTTCGGGTTACTCTGCCATTAAGATCTTGCAAGAATGATCCAAGCTGCCTGTACGGAGGTGATGTAGGACAAGATTGGGGTGAATTTCTACGAGAAAAAGTAAAGAAAAAAAATTACGTTTTAATTTCTCTAAAAAATCAAACCTTTTGGTTTCTGTATGATATAATGTCATTTATTTTCGTTTTTAACGACCAAATGTGTCTGCACTCTGTTGTGGGTTATAAAATCAGAACCCACAATTTAACACTCATTTATCAATTATTTAAAAATCAATTAAACTGAATCCACATGATAAAATAAGTCTTTCAGTTTTATCTATATTATATTGAATTTACATTAAGAGCTTATGTTTCACTTCCAAAAGATGATGCACAAAATCTCGACAACATGACCTATGCAAAGAAAACAAAAAGAAAATAGAATAACAATTAGGCAAGAACAACAAAATGGAAGCAAAAATTTGAAAACAACAAAATACAATTCTAAAAGAACCAAAAGAATGTTAGCATAATTTTTAACATTTATGCCATTATCTAATTCCTAAGTTGCATCCTCAATTAAGAAACCAAGGAATCCACTCCGACAGTTTATAGCTAACCAACCACAATTGGAAGACAATGGTTCATATCCTTCAAGTAGTGTGGACATAGCAACAAACACAAATCAAATTACTAAGTTGCATCCTCAATCAAACAACCAAGGAATCAACCCGGCAGTTGCTTGCGAACCAACCAAGATTGCAATAAAGGTTTTGATAAAATTTATTATAAATATAAAATCAAAATAAATCGACATAAATATGTATATTTTCAGCAATTTCAGACCTTCATTCCCATTTTAGGACTTAAATCACATTTAAAAATAAAAGCGCACAAAGAAAGTTGTACTTTTAGCTTCACTTACAAAAAACAACTAAAAAAAAAAAAAAAACTCAGCATACAACTATATATTCCACACAGATTTGTGTAAACAGACTTGCCTTCGGGATGAAGTACTTCGTCCTCTTGTACACATATGCCAAAATCTCTATCAGGCAACTTTTCCAACTTGTAGAAGCTGATATAATGAAGGAAATCATTCAATACAATTGTATTCACCTTATTTGAAGGATTTGAAATGGATTTTTTTTTTTTTTTTTTACTAATAATAATACAATATATATAGCCATTACCCAGTTTCAGAATCCATTTCGACTCCCAAAATTACACACAAATTACTAAAATTTCAAGCAAAAAGAACAAACCATGATTCACAATTCAATTCAATTCAATTCCCAAACACGCTCACAGATTAATGAATTCTCCTTAAAACAACAAAGAACCAACGAAAATTTGTAAACTTAGAGGCAAAAATTGTTACCTTGACGACGGGCATTAGGTCTCCAAACATTAAAACAACACCCATTTGAAGAAAAAATATGAAGGTGTCAAGAACGGGAGGCACGTGAGAAAAATAGAGAAATTTGGAACGATCTGGAGCCTTTTGTGGTAATTATGGAGAAATGCTCAAGGTTAAAGAGCGCATGCATTACACTTTATAAACTAACCACCATTTAGAAGTCCATTAATAATGTACTCGCACACCCCACCACTTTCCTATGTACAACAAAAAAAAATAATGCTTTCCAAAATAAAGCATCAAATCACATTCACTATAAAACTAGAAATTACATATGAACAAAAGAAAATACATCATGCCATTTATGACTTTGAAAGAAAAAAGATAAACCTTCTTCAGCTCCATTTTAGGAGGTGGAGGCTCCCGATAGAAGCTTGGCATTGTAGTTTCTCTAAAAGTCAATTTCTTCCTGAGCATCCTAATCTCAGCTTCTAGAGTTTTCTGTAAAACAACGGACAACATTCATAACATTCATAGTAAGAACAGGATTCACACACAGGTTTCAGTTGACACCATTGATTGAAAACCACCTCAGACTTGGCTTACAAATTATTCTTCTCCACCTCCTCTTGATGTATCTTTTCCTCCAGTTTAGTGCAGAACTATCCAAGGTAATTGTAAACATTACTTCGATAATAGAAATATTGTTGAGGACTTAGCATAAGAAAAAAAATCAGAGAGATGCAAATGCAAAAAACTAACCTCTCTCATTTGTTTAATGGAACAATACAAAACCTTAGCCAAACATTTCACATAACCACGGCCCTATAGTCCAATTTCCAAGCTTCATTCACAAACGAATCGGGGCCAATATCGATAAGGCCGTGAAAATTTAGATGATTTCATATTTGAATTAGTGAAATTTCAAACAACCTAGAAAACATCAGCACAATTTCAGGCCAAAAATAAAATGCATAAATAGATCGTGCAAACCTAACTGAATCACACAAAAGATTTGGAAATGATTTTTATCTTTTCAATCAATTGATGCAGGCATGGCTTCAGTTATGGTTCAGTATCTGCAGGCATGGCCTTCAGTTATGGCTATCTGGTATATTGGTTATACACAATGATCAATCACACACAAAGTTATGATAACAACACTTTAAAGAATTAGGCAAATCAAGAAGGATATTTCACTCAAATTAGATCATACACACATTGCATTCTCCTCTAAATCCTAAGAGAAAAAGTGCAAACACCACAACCTTAGGTTCAAAAACATTGCGACTGATCTATAAACTATATCATATCATTTCATTAGACCTAGCTTAATTCAGGTGCTTAAGCACATTAATATAAAATTTCTACCTAAAAGGAGAGACCACAATAGTAGGAACAAAGCTTTATAACTTTTTCTTTTTGGCAAGTAAATTGAACTGCCCCAAACTAATAGAATAATAGAAGCTTACTTTTCCGACGGGAAGCTAGTTGTATTGTGATCTTCCATGAACCTATTAAAATGGAAACAAATTTCTACATAGATTTGTAAGAAAAAAAAATTAAAAAAAAAAAAAAAAAAAAAAAAAAAAAAAAAAAACCTAGCAAATTCCTATTATCTTCATTAAATAGATGCTTTTGGAGAAGATAATCTAAATGCATCCAAATACATCCATAAACACACACACCCACTTACTGTTTGAGCATCTGTTTCTCTTCCCAATTTGCCAGATATTCCAGGTTCACCTAATGAAAGATAAAACAATTACCATTAGAACTATCTTATCGACGGCTACAATTTGGAAAGGGATCAACACAGGCTTCGAAACACATAAAAATCAAAAGGTAAACTCTACAACCTTAGAAACTTTATGAATAAGATAAAACACTCTGCAAGTTAATGGTTCCATGTGGTAGTAAAATAGTGGGAAAATGAATTACTAGTTTTACCTTCAGTAACCATGCTGTGAACTCTGGTCGTTTGTTCCTATACACAACAGCAATCATCAAATTGAACTGGGAGAAGTAAATTTTTTATTTTTCTTACATTTTCTCAGCAGCCAAACAAAAACTTAAAAACAGTAAAACAGTAGAAAATTCAGTAAACATACCAGATATCAATTTCTCTGATGATCCCATACTTTCCCCACGAATTCATCATTGCTTCTACCTTTCCTTTCTCCTACTTCTCCTTCATTTTCTTCTTTCTCTTCCCTTTCTTCTTCATTTCTCTTTCCTCATTCTTTTCCTCTCCTTAGCTCTATCAGCATCTTTCTCTCTCCTCATCCTCCTTTTTCGCCTTCTGTCATCGTACTCCGAATCCGAACCTTCCTTGCTATTCTACCACCTCCGGAATATTGGAGAGTGACCTGCTTGCAGGACGAGACAACGATGGAGGTGCTTTCAAAAGCCGATGCCCTGAGTGGAAGCCGTCACGATCGCTACCTGCCGTCAAAGGGTAATAGGCAACAATAAAATACAAATTCAACAAATTGGGAAAAAAGAAAACCAAAAGACGAAAACATTACACCCGATGCTATATCAATGTTGTCGGATGCTAGAAGGAAGAAAAAGCGGAAAAGAAAGTGTGATCCAGAAACCCATTCCCTCAATCTACCCACAAATCATGCACCCAACCCCCTCTTTTTCTCTCCCCCCAAATCGTGCATTGAAGTCCTCTCTCCCCCAATTCATGCACCCAACCTGACATGCCCAACCCTGATATCACCCAATAGCAGGATAGGCGCATGCTGGCCGACACCCGAGGATGATGGAGCCATTTTACACATGCATACAATTAAAAAAAAAATTATGTCAATAGAATATAAAAACCAATGCCAAATCGTATTCAGAACGTACAATTAACCAAGAAAAACACCAAAGATCCGAACAAAGGAATGAGACCTACACTGAGAAGACGATACCTATGCACAAATTCCCAGATGCTGGGATTGAATGCCTCGCTTCCAACTCCTGAGGGGGCACAAAAACAAAAGGTAAGTGGACCACAATTTATACTAATACTAATAATACGAAAACCAATTTCTTCTGAACATACTAACCCCCTGTTTTGAAAACATATATAATACTACTGTTGACCCTAAAAACTACCAAGCCTACGTGGCACACAGGCCGAGTAATTAATAAGCTAACTACGTCCTTCGGTTGTGTACTGGGCATGCCAACTTGTCGGCCGAGTTCAGCCGAAGAGTAAAATATGTTGATGTCGCATTGGGCGCACTGCTGAATTCTTGACCTTGTGATTGTAGCAGAGGAAGGAACATGTCTCGGCCTTCAAGTTCTAGAGCTTGAAGACAAGGCTGCTAGTCTTGCGAAGTTCACGGATCGCCAGCGCCGAGTTCAGTCACGGTGATTATATTCGTAAAAGTATAAGCACGCCGAATTTGTACCACACTATACAGACACAAGAACTCAAAAGAGATGTATGTCTCGATGTTGAATGTGGTTCGGCCTTCAGAATGTCGAACTCTAAAACTTACTTGTGAATACCCAATCATAAAACAACTCGGCATTCAATGTGCCGAGCCCAGTAATCTGTAACACCTCACTTCACCGAGAAGGCTAAAGAGATGACCTCTGTCAACAATATTGTCGGCTAATTCTACGACAACAATATTGTTTATCCAAACTGAAGATGTTCGCCAGTTGCCTTCACAGTGTTGTTTATCCAAATTGAAGATGTGTTGGTGGAAAAAAGAAAATAAAAATCTCAAGGTTGTTGTGAGGTTTCGCGTAGAGCGAGAGTTAGCACAGGGCAATTTATGTGTTGAATTGGAGAGAGGGTTTTTCCATTGCCACTACGTTTGTATTTATAGGAACATATTTTCTGTTTGGCACAGCCTGGATAATAAGCAAAGCAATTTTGATTGCACCTGAAGACTCTGTAATGGAATATTCTTAGAAAATTCATGACCACATGCATATCTGGTCGACAAATCGGGACTCTAAACGCTAATCCCACTCCAACGAGGAGACTCTTTCTCCGCGTTATTCATCCAAACACACTCAGCCACCTAATTGCAAATGGCAAATTAAATTACCATAACTGACAGCCAATTGCAAAGTGTAATCATTATCCCACCATCACTTCATTATCCTTACATCCCATGCATGCATAAAAAAAAACCATCATGGTTGGTAGTTTTGCATTATCTGCAAAACCATCCTTATCCCATCATATCACCTTATTTTGATTACTCCAGATGGATACGAATGGCATATCCACATGCTGGTCATCCAATATTAATTGAATCCTTGTGGTATTTTTCCACCTGGTTCTGCATGCAAGCTAAATATGCAACTTTTGCAACTGATTAAATAGCATGTGGATAGAACTCTAATGCTGCACGGCATTTCACATAACCTCCTCTGTATGGAGGTTTACACGTATCACAACTCTGTACGCTTTTAGGATATTTTCAAGATACTTACTACAATAAAAAAACAATAGTAATGTCAAGAAAAATCTTTAATCATCCGACGGTTGGGAGTTATACTTATTCAACGGCCTTAATTGCACAGGCCAATGATGTAATTTTGTTGGGCTCAGATTGGGTTGCAAGTCATATATACCCGATTGGACTCCCAGGCCACTGGAGTTTCACTGGAAACTACAGAATTGCACCGAGAGTTTGTAGGAGGTGACCTAAATCCAAAATTCATGAATTACAAGTCAAAACTTATAGAAAGCGTCTCTGCAAGGTTCGGGGACTTACTTATAGTAGATTTAGGAGAAATGAGGGTTGAATCCACCTTGGATTCAATGAATTTTCCTCAGATACCATTTAACGGAAATGAAGACCATAGAATACACAAAGGTTAGAAACCTCATATTTCAGCGCAAAATTCACATGCAGAGCAAGAGAACGATACCTAGGCTCCTTTTGGATTAATCTTAGTTCTAATTGGACTCAAACTCAAAGCGTTTTCACTTGGACTTCGCCGAAAAAAATGCACTGAAAGGAGCAGCTTAAATTCTCCTTCTTCCTTGGCTGATTCTCACATGCAAGCCTAGTAAAAGATTCTTCAGACTGTGATGATTCCAAATATGGTGATTTCGAATTTCTGTTTGATTGTAAAAGGAGGTGGTGGTTGGCTTCAGTGGTTTCAGAGATAGTTAAAGAAACAGGCTGTTACAGAGAAGAAAGGTGAGGGAAAGAGTTTGAAATATTAGAGGGAGAGAGCACGGGGAAGGAGGAAAATGGGGTGTGACAAGCCTGGGTTAAAGAGTAGTGATGATGGTGCTCTCGGTTACTAAAGAGAAAGCTGCAAAGTATTGTTGAGAAAATAGAGAGAAAGAGAGAGGGTTCTAGAGAGTGGAATGTGTTATAAAGAGAAAAAGAAGAAGGTGTCCCGGGAGGCATTACCCAACACAAGGGTATATTCGTAATTTTATACACAATTTTTAAAAACAGGTTGTTATGCCTCAAGTTTGATGTAATTGAGTGTTGTGTTCCTTTCCAGTGCGAATATAAGGATAGTCTAATGGCACAAGTAAGGGTGTCGAACCGGGACTGATTAGAACTCTACAAATTACTAGCTTTATGTGAACTCTAACTACGCAATGAAAATGAAAACTGAATTTAGATTTTTTTTTTTTAGAAGTAAAGTAGCTAAAAATGCAAGAGAATGTAAATATGAAAAATAGAATGATTCAGAAACAATGGAAATGGAACTAGGGATACCAATTTCACCATTACAAGCCAATTCCATGAAATTAAGTCAAAACGCATTCAACTCTCCAATCTACAACTAAGGTTCGTTTTACTTATTTATGATCATCCATTTGATGTGTGGTTGTAATCAAGTACTCCTAATCTGCAACCTAGTTCTGATGTTCAATTTAGATTACCAATTAAGAATCCATTAAGAACAAGAAAACTTCAAAGAACTAAAGAAATCACATGGCAGGATGTATGCATAGTAGTTTCTTCATTCATTCACATGTCCACCAAGATTAAGTATGATGTGTACTATAACCTTGATCAAATAATTCATAAGTAGCCCTAATGGTGATCAAACATTAAGATTAACAAACAAGTTATACTATAAAATCGGTGAATGAAACATGGAAACAGATTGATGAATTTGAATACTTTAACTTAATAACATAGAATAGGTTTGCAAGGCTACATCGAAATCCCCAGCTATGTACTTAATTACACAACATGATTACAGAATATATTAATATCAAGAACAACATCAATGAAATTAAAGTTCATAGAAGAAACCCCCTTGAAGCAATTTCGATGTTGAACTTCTCCAAGAACAGCATAGCTGCATGGTTTCTTTAGTGGCTGGGGATGATGAATGGAGAAGAGATTTTGTTTCTGGAAGAAATGCCAAAGAAAGAGAAGAGAGAGAGAGAGCAATGGGCGTCTCCAAGGAGAAGCTTTTGTAAAAGTGGCTGGAATTCTCAATTTTATAAGGTTAAAAAGGCTGTTACAGATTGCCAATACATCCTAGTAATTGGTCTTATAAAGAGCCATATTCATCACCATATTCAGTTTCCACTTTTAATTCTTTATCTACATCAGCATCCTTATTCAATTCTCACTTTTAGCACCATTTTGCCTTATTTGTCCTCAACTGAGCTCCAAAATACGATTAGCTGCATACTAACACAAAAGAGGGTAAAATGCAGCTAGTTTAACTCAAAAATATCACAAAGGGACTAGGAATGGATGGTATAAATGTATGAAATATATGAGTTATCACTGAGTGGTGAATGACTTTTAGCATCGGATCGATACTCTGCATCATACGTTCCCTAGGAATGGCGGGCAGAGTCAGCTCTACATTGAAGTGACGGGAATTAGAGGAAATCTTAGTGGGATGAAGTCTAGTTAAGATCAATTGAAGATCGGAGGCTATGATGGTCCTCTGCAATTTGCGTTCCATAGGAATGGCAGCCAGAGGCATACTTGTTGGGAGATTACTCAAAACATTTGAAGTCTATGTTAGAGAAAATTATGGAAGCACCAATTGTAGGCGAAGTTACTAGGTATATGTGGGGTATACCAAATTTGTTTCCTCAGGCTTGTTGATTTCGTTGAGGGAATTGGTATGGACCCTTAGGAAAATTTCCCGGTAATTGTTTTAGTGATAACATTCTTGCTTCCTCCATCAATGAGTTTAGTTCAGTAAACATCAACAACCAGCTTTATACCAAATTTCTCAAATATCGACCTTACTTAGATTTCTTACCTTTCTTGGGAGACATGAGTGTAGTAGAAAATATTCTTACCAAATCCAAGGTTGTGATAGTTGGAAATCGAAAATTTTCTCGAATGGCGTGAATTCCAAAATATCATTGGTCTTGTTGATTCTATTCAACAGTTGCAAACGATTCCTTGACCATATCCCTATTTCCATTTTCTTTGGCTAAAAAGAAGTCAGTTTTGTTAAGATGTTGGTTGTGAACGAAATCTTCAACAACTGAAGTGTTGTCTCACCCGACTATTGCTCCTACACCTTTCGATGACATCGATCAATTTCAAATCCTACAATGATGCTTTATCGAACGTGTAACTATGCGCTGATGCAGCATGATTGTGTAATGCTCATGCCTTGACATTGGAACTACATGAAGTGAACCATCCTATCTACGACCTAGAGTCTACAGTTATCATTCTTACTTGAAAACTTGATGAAAACTCTTCATGGAGAAATGTGTTAGATCTTTATCAACCTCGCAAACTTCCCATTTATTTTCACTCGAAAAGAATAAAACCTCAAACAACAGCAATGGTAGGATATATCAATTACTACGATTGAACCATCGCGTACCACCCCGATTATGCAATTGTATTTACTGACGACTGCAGTAGAAAAACACATAGGTACCGAATGCTCTTCAATCAGTTCTTTTTTCAACTTTTGCGGAACTCTTGAATACTTTAGAGACACTGCTTTTTGATTATCAAGAAACCTTGTTAGCTAATTTTCAAGTTCTACCTTTCTACCTTTGGCCTAAGATAACAAGGAATTGTTTAGTCATTCAGCATAATTCTTCATTATTGAATTTGTCGGACTCTTTGACGTTTTGGTCTGCACTGGCTTTGTTCGTAATCCCAGATTCACCCCCTTGGTACTAAAAGATATATTAGTCAAAATTGGGTTACTCGTCTGTTCTTCGTATCATTCTAAAGTAGATAGATCGACCTGGAGGACCACCAGATGTTGAAGTTTTAGTTGAGATCATCAATCCTTGAATTGCCCAATTAGCATCCTAATGAACAAATCTTCACCATTGGTGATTTAATATTCCTGAAGCTATCATTGTAACGAATCTTCACCATTGGGAAAATTCTAACTTTCAGTCCGTCAGCTTTCATTTGACTATCGTTCAAGTTGAGTTATCGTTCGACCATTTCCATTGCTAGACGTAATCAAGTTAAGAAGTTACATGCATTCAAGCAGCAGAGTCGTATATTCAAATCCAGATATCCTAGCTTTTGAGTGTTTTGATAGCTTTCTCGACATGGTTTCTTGCAAAATCTGTGAAGCCTGCCTCTCTAACTATCTTTGAAACCATCGAAGCCAACCACCACCTCACTTTTACAATCAAATAGAAATTCGAAATCACCATATTTGGAATCAACACAACCTAAAGAATCTTTTGTTGGCCTTGCATGTGAGATTCAAGCCAAGGAAAAAGGAGAACTTAAGCTACTTCTCTCGGTGTAGTTATTCCGGCGAACTCCAACTAAAAACTCTTTGAGTTTAAGTCTGATTAGAACTAAGATTAATCCAAAAGGAACCCAGGTATCGTGCTTTTGCTCTGCATGTGAATTTTGAGCTGAAATACAAGGTTTCTAACCTCTGTGTATTATGTGGTCTTCGTTTCCAGAATCCAACAAATGGTCTCTGAGGAAAATCACTCGAATCCAAGGTGGATTCGACACTCATTTCTCCTTAATCTAATATGAGTAAGTCCCCAAACCTTGCAGTGATGTTTTCTTTGAGTTTTGACTTGTAACTCATGAATTTTGGAATGAGATGACCCCTGCAAACTCTCGGTGCAATTCTGTAGTTCCCGAGGAAACTCCGGCGACCCACGAGTCCAATCAGGTCGACCCGACCCACAACCCAAACTGAGCCCAACCTATTGTCTAGCCCAAATCTATTAGCCCATTAGCCAGACCTAAACCCATTAACTCAACCTGGATCTAACCCAAGCCCAACCCAATAACAAACCCAACCCAACCACCTAAGCCCATATCCGACCCGACCCGAGTCTGAAGCCCATTTGCCATAGTCGATGCATGGAGCATACAAGCCTCCACCTGAGGTACTGTGCTCCGTCGCCGTCCACGGCAGCGCTAACGACTTTTCCGGCCAACTTTTAGACGACCCATCTCAGCATATAACAATGTGTGAGGTGGTGTGTGGCCTTCAGGGCTGCCACCCCGTGGCAGATCATGGGGGAACCCGAGGTCCCTCCGTAGGTTTTTCAACATGCCAAATCCGAATCAGTTGTCCGTTTTTCCAAATTCTATCGTTCTATGAGAGTTTTATTAATTTGTCTCTAATTGTGGTTAGGTGCATTGGTGGGAAGTTACCCTGTCTTCCCTCATTTGAGCGGCAACTCAGTAGCGGAATAACTGTGAGTGGACCTCTTCTCCAATTGAATATTTTATAACTATCAGTCTAGCATGCATTTCATATTTTAGGATTTGAACATCTTTTATATTATGCCTTATGGATTTCTATATTTATGGTTACGGAGATTTGGGGATTTATTTAAATTGCTTTTATGAAATATTTATGATTATTGAATTTACATTTTCTAAAGGTAATGAATTATTGGTTTTATACATACGAAATACTTGTGTTATACCCCCAGCTTCACTAGCGAAACCAGTATTAGACAGGGCTGGTCCAGAGATTTTTGAGGCCCAGGGCGATGCCAAAAAAAGTGCCTTAACTTTATATAAGAAAATTATTTATTTTCACACGTAAGACATCAATAAAATTATATTTAGAAAAACACAGAAAGACTAATTTATTTTGTATTGAGAGAAGGAAACCAAAAAACTCCGGGCTTACAAGTAGATAGATGATGACTTTTGTCTTCCATCTGAACTTTAAAAGTATTTTTGTATAAATGGTGAGGTGTTTTTTCTTATTTACTAACCATGTAAATATGGGACTCAAAAAATAATGATGTTTTTTAGTCTTTAATTTATATGTATTAGTAATGAATAGTCACAAAATTAAACCTTTTTATTGTTTGGGACTTCCCTCAACAACTGGTGCATTCCAGATTATCGTTTCTTGAAGGATATTGCGTCAGAAAGTTAGCAAAATTATTTTACAAAATTTGGTTACAAGGATAAGCCTGTTGCAATGAAACTTTTGACGAACTACTCAATTTGTTGTAGGATTTTTTTTTAATGAGTATAAATGTGACAGCCCGTCCGGAAATTTTAAAAACGTACGTGTGAAAAGACGATTTTGACCCTAGCGGGATTGTTTTCGTTGTGTGGTTGTTCTTTTTGGTTTGTGTGGCTGGTTTTGCACCACACACTTCCCCACACTCACCCTCACCCTTTCCCCCTATTCCTGCACCTATCCCGTGCCCAATTCCCTTCCCATTTCCTCCTCCATCATACGGACACACACACAAACCTATCAAACCTTCACAGATCGAAGGTATAAAGTACATATCCATGCTCGTGAGGCTCGTAGGAGTCCAACCATACCCATTTCAGGTAAGAATACCTTCGTTTTCACGTTGAACTCGTGATGTCCGATTTGAGGTATTGTTCATGCACACGTGATTTCTCATGTTTTAGGGAATTTCAAGCTTCTAGGAAGCTTGGTGAGGTCCCTAGGAGGCTCGGGGTGGTTCGTTTGAAGGTTTTGGACGTTGGGATCACGAGTTTCGAGGTTGGCAGGAGTTGGGGTGATTTTTCAGGTGAGATTTTGTGGATTTGAGCACTTGAAAGTGGTATGATTGTGTTCCTCTCGTTGTAAGCTTCATTTTGGTACCAATTTTGTGAAATTTGGGTGAAAAACGAAGAAGTTACAAAGGTTTGAAATTTTCCCGATTTTCCGACGCCGGCGACGGCGCCGGAGGCTCGCCGGGGAAGACGACAGAATATTCCGTCAAATCTGACGAAATATTCCTGACGCCGTTGACGGAAACCGTTATAGATAACGGAATATTCCTGACGGCGTCAGTTGATGCCGTTAGCGTGCCAGGTACGTGCCAGCGCGTGGCCGGCGCGTGGGGGCGCATGCGACAGTGAAAAATTATTTTAAAAATATGGGGATGTTCCTGAGGTTGAGTAGATCACATTGGTGTATTCATACACCCCATTTGAGCATTGTATGAGAAGTTATTTCTAAAGTTTGGTTATGTGCTTTAAAATTAACGTTTTTATAGTTGTTTCGCATATAGGTGAGACGTATCCCGAGGACGAGCGTGGTCACTCGAGGCAGGGGGGTTACGACCCTTCTACTTACCAGTGAGTGGGCTTTTGGTTTTCCGTATATACCTATATACTTATATTTTCCCAGAAAATGATTTGAAATGTTTATTCGTTAAATGCCATATATTATATTGCCGTTTGTTATGCATAGTTACTTGCACTTATATATGTGTGGGTATTGGTGTTGCGGACGCACAGGTAGTGCCAGGTGAGTTGTGATTTATGTTTACTTTCAGTGGTGATTTGTGATACATAGAGAGCTCATAACCTGCACCCCTGGTGTCAGTGCTCCCGCCCTGAGTTGGGCACAGTCCTTCACGTGTTGTTCACCTACCGCACCACACGCTTAGCTTGGATCCAAGTTAGGTGCACAGGCTTGTCGTACAGACCACTTTAGGTGGTTCCGACTCGTAGGTGACCCGCGATTATTCGCCCAATCTTCACGTGATCATAGTACTAGAGCGTACTTAGATTACACCCAGGCCTGTCGTACAGACCACCTTAGGTGGTTCCGACTCGTGTGCAGGTATAGATAGTGAGATTGAGATTTGAGCTCTAGATTCAGCCGTATAGGTCACGTTAGGTGACTCCGGCTGACAGATTAGATGATATTGATTCGATTTTACCTGAGCACTTGCATTTTACCTTGAGATTTCGGCATGGCGTATTCCTAAGGATTTCGAACTTATTTATTAAATGGTTTTCGAAAAGCTTTGTTTTTGCCCACTCACGCTTTTGTTTTGCGCCCCTCCAGGTTCTAGTTGGCTAGCACGTGTGGTGGTTTCCCTGAGGATTTCCCCGGCATATCTGACAGACGATCACCAGCGTAGGACCACCTTCGGGTGTACTTTTGTTGAGTCATTTTCTCCCGGACTGCTTTAGGCTTTATGCTCTGAAATAAGTGTCGCACTTACGCTTGCACTTGTTTTTATTACTTGGTGTAAAGCTAGTTTTTATTTATTCGTACTATTTTTATTACTATTTTATTAGCTTCCGCACTGTGCACATGGTTACGTCACCTTCGTGTGACGGCCAGCATGCCCTGATCTCGATCGGAGTGTGTCAATAAATTGGAATTAAGTATACTTTACAGTTGATAGAGATCGATATTGTTACATAGTTGCTACGTTTATTTTCTTTCATTGCCAGCTTCAATATAATGCTATCTTTGGTTAAAACCTCGAAGTTGATATATGACAGGTTGGGTGAAACACAGTTTTGTGGTCAGTAAATGTGGTACAAACAACATTATTGACTCTTTCCTTGGATATAAACAGTCTTGTCCCACTCTTGTGCACAACCGCGCTCTTTTGACGTCCAGTTTTTTGACCGCTCTTTGAATCAAGGTTGGCAAATCTTTAGGTATACAAAATTCGACTACTTACTTGTTGGACGGACAAAGAATAACTAATTTGGCACTTTTCCAATAGAAAACTAAATGAAATTTGCGACATCCAATGCCCAGTTACCTTTGATAACCTTTCTTTTTATTTTCTTAATGCAGTTTAAAGCCTGTATTAAATTATGATTAACAAAAGTAAGGGGAGGGTGGGTTGTTCGCAACTTACGAGGGTTGATCGAGAACAAAAGGATGACTTGAAGGAGAAGAAATTAGGTTAAATAGGACGGCGACGGAGCAGTAATCCGACAAACATTCAGTAAATAACAAGCTTTCTTGTTTTTCCTCGAGACTTACCTTTTACTTTTGCACACCGAAATTAAGAACACTTTGGTTAAAAAATGGCAAAGATTCAAAGACGAAACAAGTATCTTAATTCTTAAACATATTTTACTATATATGTTTTTTTTTACTCCTTTTTAAAACTATGAATATTAAAGTAATGACAGTAGTCTATGACATTAGTTGAACGTGATGGCATGATTAATTGGATAGTGTCATGTTTTATTTTGGTGTAATAAAGCACTTTACACTACAAATACAAATCCAAATCCCTCATTTTGGAATCAACACAGTCTAAAGAATCTTTTGTTGGCCTTGCATGTGAGAATCAAGCCAAGGAAGAAGGAGAACCTAAGCCACTTCTCTCAGTACAGTTATTCTGGCGAACTCCAACTGAAAACTCTTTGAGTTTAAGTCCGATTAGAACTAAGATTAATCCAAAAGGAACCCAGGTATCGTTCTCTTGCTCTGCATGTGAATTTTGAGCTGAAATACGAGGTTTCTAACCTCTGTGTATTATGTGGTCTTCATTTCCAGAATCCGGCAAATGGTCTCTGAGAAAAATTGCTAGAATGCAAGGTGGATTCGACACTCATTTCTCCTAAATCTACGATGAGTAAGTCCCTGAACCCTGCAGTGATGTTTTCTTTGAGTTTTGACTTGTAACTCATGAATTTTGGAATGAGATCACCCCCTGCAAACTCTCGGTGCAATTCTGCAGTTTTTTAGGAGACTCCAGCACCCGCGAGTCTAATCGGGTCGACCCGACCCGCAACCCAAACTGAGCCCAACCTATTATCTAGCCCAAATCTATTAACCCATTAGCCAGACCCAAACCCATTAACTCAACCCGGATCCAACCCAAGCCCAACCTAATAACCGATCCAATCCAACCACCCAAGCCTATATTCGACCTGACCTGAGTCTGAAGCCCATTTGCCACTGTCGGTGTGTGGAGCACATGCATCTCCACCTGAGGTACTGTGCTTCGTCGCCGTCCACGGCAGTGCTGACGACTTTTCCGGCCAATTTTCCGACGACCCATCTCAGCGCATAGTAACGTGTGAGGTGGTGAATGGCCTTCAGGGCCGCCACCCCGTGGCGGCGCGTGGGGGAACCTGAGGTCCCTCCTTAGGTTTTTCAACATACCAAATCCAAATCAGCTGTCCGTTTTCCCAAATTCTATCGTTCTAGTAGAGTTTTATTAATTTGTCTGTAATTGTTGTTAGATGCATTGGTGGGAAGTTACCCTGTCTTCCCTCATTCGAGCGGCAACTCAGTAGCATAATAACTGTGAGTGGACCCCTTCTCCAATTGAATATTTCATAACTATCAGTCTAGCATGCATTTCATATTTCAGGATTTGAACATGTTTTATATTATGCCTTATGGATTTCTATATTTATGGTTACGGAGATTTGGGGATTTATTTAAATTGCTTTTACAAAATATTTATGATCATTGAATTTACATTTTTCTAAAGGTTATGAATTATTGGTTTTATACGTATGAAATTCAGTGGATTTACGAATATGAATTAGCATGGATTTATTTGATGAGGTTTTGAGCTTTCGAGCTCTGATGTTTTGGCATGAGTTTTTGAGATATATTTTCAGTAAATATCTGGTGGATTATCATACAGCACATCCACACAACACGGGTATGTAGACGTTTATGGCCATGGGACACAGTTGAGGATACTTATGTTATACCCCCAGCTTCACTGGCGAAACCAATGTCGGACAGCTTCACTAGCCATGGCTAGTGTTGGTGTGTGATGTTATATGTATATGTGTCACCCAGAGTCGTACAACTTCACCTTCGGGTGACGACAACACCATTATTGAGCTTTGTTTTACGTGTACTTGTTTTACAAATGATTTCATGGCATGCTAGAGTTTTCAAAAAACTTATTATATGTAGTATTATATATGTTTTCAAAACAAGGGGTTAGTATGCTCAGAAGAAATCGGTTTTCGTATTATTAGTATTGATATAAACTATGGTCCACTCACCTTTTGGTTTTGCGCCCCCTCAGGAGTTGTAAGCGAGCCATTCGATCCCGGCGTCAGGGCATTTCCACATAGGTATCCTCGAGTCCTCTCAATGTAGGTCTCATTCCTTTGTTTCGGATCTTTGGTGTTTTTCTTGGTTGGTTGTATACTCTGAACACGATATGGCATTGGTGTTTTATATTCTATTGACATTTTTTTTATTCGTATGCATGTTTAAAATGGTTTTATCACCCTCAGGTGTCGGCCAGTACGTGTCTATCCTGATATTGGGGGATATCGGGGTTGGGGTGTGTCACAACCCATGAACACCAGAACCCCATCCTTAGTGTAAATTGACCAATCTGCCCCAAAATTCTATCCATTGGATCTTGATTAAAGCAGGCAAAAGGGTAATTTTGTTTACCAACTGGGCAACCCTAAACCCAAACCTATGGACACAATTACCCTTTTAACTTTTAATAATTACCCTCCAACCTAGACACAAATTTGGTGGCTGTGATGTAAATAAGGCAAAATCAAGGGTCAATCATTTGACTGTAGCTAAGCTACAGTTAAATGCCTCCTCAATTTTAGAATAGATAATTTCCCAAGCCTTTTGAGTTGTCCAAAGAGGTTGTAAATGGTTTATATAAATCATGTTTGTTAATCATTGTAATCATCTTTCAATCTCTCAATCAAGTAATCAAATATTATTTGGGATTTCCCTCAAAAACTAGTGGATTCCAGATTATCGTTTCTTGAAGAATATTGCGTCAGAAAGTTTGCAAAATTATTTTACAAAATTTGGTTACAAGGATAAGTCTGTTGCAATGAAACTTTTCACAAACTACTCAATTTGTTGTAGGATTTTCTTTAATGAGTATAAATTGGAATTAAGTATACTTTACAGTTGATAGAGACCAAGATTGTTCCATAGTTGCTACGTTTATTTTCTTTCATTGCCAGCTTCAATATAATGTTATCTTTGGTTAAAACCTCGAAGTTGACATATGACAGATTGGGAGAAACACAGTTTTGTGGTCGGTAAAAGTGGTACAAACCACATCATTAACTCTTTTCTTGGATATAAACAGTCTTGTCCCACTCTTGAGCGCAACCGCGCTCTTTTGACGTCCAGTTTTTGACCCCTCGTTGAATCAAGGTTGGCAAATCTTTAGGTATACAAAATTCGACTACTTACTTGTTGGACGGACAAAGAATAACTAATTTGGCACTTTTCCAATAGAAAACTAAATGATATTTGCGGCATCCAATGCCCAGTTACCTTTGATAACCTTTCTTTTTATTTTCTTAATCCAGTTTAAAGCCTGTATTAAATTATGATTAACAAAACTAAAGGGAGTGTGGGTTGTTCGCAACTTACGAGGGTTGATCGAGAACAAAAGGATGACTTGAAGGAGAAGAAATTAGGTTAAATAGGGCGACGGATTCAGTAAATATCAAGCTTTCTCGTTTTTCCTCGAGACTAATTACCTTTTACTTTTGCACACCGAAATTAAGAACACTTTGGTTAAAAAATGGCAAAGAATTAAAGACGAAACAAGTATCTTAATTCTTAAACATATTTTACTATATATGTTCTTTTTACTCCTTTTTAAAACTATGAATAGTAGAGTAATGACAATAATCACTGACATTAGTTGAACGTGATGGCATGATTAAATGGATAGTGTAATGTTTTATTTTGGTGTAATAAAAGCACTTTACACTACAAATACAAATCCAAACCCCTCATTTTTAAGCATATTCCATCTAGATGAAGTCTCCATATACTAACAAAACTATTTGCGCCACAGTTACTAATTATGCCGTGTGTGACATTCATATTCTTGTTAGTTAATATGGTTCAATTGGCAACACTTCAAACTATATATGATTGCTGTGTCACGGGATCTGCAAGTAAATATGGTTCGAACTGCTCAGCAAGTGTCCAGCATTAAGTCAAAACATGCACCGATATTGTCCCTAACTTAACCATTTACACCCCAATACAATAAGAAGTAAACCACCTACATTTGAACTTTATCATATTACTGTTGTACTTCTTTGATGTGCCACTCGCTTCAGATCCTTCTTGTATTACTTACACCAACAATGGTATCAGATATTGCATCTCATGGCAGTATAAATAAGCTGCAAAACTAGAGAAAAAAGCCATCAATTAAGCCATGGTCTTAGAGGAGGAAGTAGTAGATAGCTTGTTCGAAAGCGCCATGAAGGGGCAGTGGGGAAAGGTGGTGGAAGCCTACAGTAACGGTTCCATGGCTCAAGAGGCCAAGATAACCAAATCTAACGAGACTGCTCTCCACATTGCAATTGCAGATGGCCAAACAGAAATCGCAATCAAGTTGCTCAACATCATTTCCCGAGGAAATGCATCCAAAATATTCAACTTACGAAACGAGAAAGGCAACACAGCACTCCATCTGGCTGCCAGGCTTGGTTACGCGGAACTTTGCGAAATCATGGCTAAGACGGATCAAAACCTTGTCTCCGTTCGCAACCTGGACGGTGAGACCCCTCTCTTCTTGGCAGCTCATAATGGCAACATAGAGTCTTTCCGTTTCCTTCATTCTCACTGCCAAGAAAAGTTCCATTCCTTTAGAGACAACAATGGTGATACCATTCTCCATGCTGCTATCTCTGGTGAATACTTCTGTAAGTACACTCCCTTTTAGCCATCTGCGCTCCAGACTGACCGCAACTAACTATCCTAAAAATAAAAATGCCATTCATTCTGTACTTTTGTTTTGATAGGTTTGGCGTTGCAGATAATTCGATTGCACCCGGAACTTGCTAACTCTATGAATGAAAACGGTTTATCTCCGCTGCATATTCTTGCCGGAAAGCCTAATGCATTCAAAAGCAGTACTCGCCTTGGACTAGCTGATGAGATTATATACCGCTGTAAGAAATTCTAACAAAAGATGTAAATTATCTTTTTGTTCATCGTCGCATGATCTTAGATTTAAACCGAACTTTTCGATTCCATTTGTCAGGTTTGATCGTTGATGATCACAAAATTGAAGCATATAATCATGAAGCTTGTCTGCACAAGGCAGGAGATCAAAACAGTTCCAAGCATCCGGCAAACTACGAAACGTGCATGAACTTCTTCCGGCTTTTGAGAAGTCTGTTCAAAGTGTTAAGTGGGTGAATCTTGTCAAATATTTATGTTGCATTAATTCTCTTCACCGAACGTTTGCACTACAGGTCTAATTCAGTTTCTCAAATTGTAGCGAAATCACGGGGAAATAAGAATTGTACCCAAGCTTTGCGCTTATACTGGAATAAACTGCGCGGGTCACTCCCTCAAGCTAATGGAGGAAACAGAAACAGAAATGGTATCAATGCAGCTGAAGATGAAGAGAATCCTCGACCAGTGAGCAGCTCAGTAATAGGTAAGCATCCTACTTGAGGGCACGTTTTGGGATTGCTTATGCAGGAATTAACTTTTCATTTTTATTTTTGTTTTTTATTTTTTTTTGGAAAAACTTATGTAGGAATTACTTTTGCTCACTAGAAACACGTTCAAATTTTATTAAAGTGCTTTCTGAAGAAGCATCTGTCTTGAAACTACTTCTACGATCCAAAACACTTTTAACGTTTTCTGCCAAACACAATCCATCCTTGTGAATCTTCCGTCAGCGACTCTGCCAATATACAAATAAGCTAATTACTTTCATCTGATTAGTTATCCCAATAATTGCAGAGGCAAGTTCAGGAGCATCATCTTCTGAAATCAAGTCAGAATCCACAGAAAAATTGGATACAACGAGTTCAAGATCAACTGATGGTAAACTTCTTTACCTAGATGAGGTCTATATATTATATACAGTGTAAATTTGTTATGATAATTGTAAGTGCATAATATTGTCTAAGTAATATAATAATGAGTAGAGTGTTCTTCCCGCAAAAGTCTGACTAATTTAAATTTACTATCATGATAATTACAAATTAAAAATAAATAAGACAAAAATTATGATGACAAATTAGATATGAAAAGAAACTAAATACAAATAAAGATGAATGAAAATAAAGCATGGTATATAAATTATTAAGACGCCGACTTAACCTAATTAACCAATCCCACTCGAAATCTATTGCATATTAACTTAAACATGTTGACGGTTGATTTTTTCTAATTTCTTTGATAATACCTTTACAGGCTCCTCCAAAAGTATTCTTGACTAACAACCAATTCTTTTTCCAACCAACGAATATAGAAAGACCAAGAACCAATTAAGTACTATGGAAAATCCTCAAGAAAAACTGCATGAATTATGTTAGTCCATTCTTTGCACTCATTCAAGACAGGACATTCATTAAGAAGCTATATATTAGATATCTCATTCAGATCTCAACTTAATTCTTCTAATCAAACAATTATTGAATAATTAATTGCAAGCATTAAAAACAGTAACAAATACTGAACAAATAAGAAATTAATATAATTATAAACTTGGAGTATTCATGGCTAGGCTACATCTTAAGCCCTAGCAAACTGAATTTAATTAATTCATGAAAATTTAAATAAAAACATGATAGAATTTGAAAACAAAGAAAAAATACACCTAAATGTCAACTACGAACTCCAATTTATAGAATGAGTAATACTTTTCTGAGTTATTCAACTCCCCCAAAGAAGTAATCATTTCGTGTCTTTCATTAAAAAGATTATGGAAATAAGGTCTCCAGATGTCTTTAACCACATTCTCTGCAACTAAAACATTTTCATTCTCATCATTGATGCACCTTACCTAGTTCACGTCTCTTGTCTTCCTTTCCCTTGCTCTAGAAAGTTATAGACATCCAACTCGCCTTCTTCACTATTTTATACCTCTCATAGTTTCATTGGTTCTATCTTGTATAAGGCTTTACATTCCTACTTAGCCTTAACCTTTTCCTATACCTCCTCCCTTCGACCACCAAACTTTCTTTTGATGTGGGGCAAAACTCTTAAACTCTCCTAATATCCCTTTTGCAACTTTTCATTTACAATTAACCATAGAATCTCATATATGATTAGCATTCCGTCTGTATCCGACATTTACCACAAAAAGTTATTTAGAATGAAACAGAACAGTCATATATGCAAACATATATTTGTGTTTGAACTAATGTACCCTCAAATTTAGCTCTACTTTTGTAGAGAGTTTCATGAATTGTACAGCACTCCGGAGTTGATCATAACCTTTCTGTTGCAGATGCAAACGAGGGAGTGAAGGCATTTCCACCGAATTATGCCTCGTTTGTTTTGTTTTGGAAGCTTATGATGAATGCCTTGCTCATCATTCTGGGAATTGGTCAGTATCAAACTTACGCTTCCTTTAATTACATATTTGTTTCGTCGATCATAACGTTTGTTTCTTGAATGGAGGATCCAGGAATTTGGAAGATAAAGAAAATCCAAGAGAAGAAAGAGCGACATATATGGGCTAATCAGGTCATGAATGAACTCGTCCGGTGCACTTCTTCATACAAGTATCAAAATACCGGCCAAAATCCCAACGAAACTCACCCAAGCAAACATACAGAAGAGTATGAAGTTCCTAAGCAAACCCCCTCCTCGTCCTCATCACCCGATCATGTACATGATCACAAGCCTGAGCTCAACAACGATAATGATAGAAAGCACAAAAAGCTCTCGAGAGACAAGAAGAAAGTAACTCATGATGAAGCAGATAAAAAGCAGACACCTATATTAATTGCAGCAAAGATGGGAGTGACCGAAATAGTAGAAAAAATCCTCGACAAATTTCCAGTGGCTGTCCAGGACGTTGATTCCGATCAAAAGAATGTTGTGCTCTTAGCTGTTGAGAACAGGCAACCCCATGTTTACAATCTCCTGCAGAAGAGAAAGCTACTAAAAGAAAGCTTGTTGCGTCAGTCGGACAACCAAGGTAACAGCGCATTACATCTTGCCGCTACGTGTGGACACTACCGACCTTGGCTTATTCCAGGCGCCGCATTGCAAATGCAATGGGAAATCAAGTGGTACAAGGTGGGTTACTATTATTGATCTCCCGTATATACTACAGTATTTTACAACTCTTCACTTTGGTAGTATATATTGCAATATAGAAGTATATGTTGTCAAACTGTAAATGTAGACTGCACATTCAGGTGAGAATCATGTTAATCACTAGTCTGTTGAAAGAGTACGTGGAAACAGAACATTTTCGTTCAATTATATTATATAGTATTTCCCTACACACTTTGTGTGTATGAACACATTTTTTTTAGAAAATGAGAAGGAGAGAGGGAGAGAGAGAGAACGTGGGGGAGTGAGAGGTTTTTTTTTTTAGTTTTTTTTTATTTATTTTAAATATTAAAGAGATTTTAACATTACCTGTAGGTGAGGCTTCAATAAAAAAACAATAAAATTTGGACCTGTGAAATTACATTATTGCCCATTAATTTTTTTATGTGATAGAAGACTAAGTAATCTTTTCATCCTCTTTTGATGGACAAAAAGGGTTTCATTAATTAATAGAGATTACCAGCATTTGGTTAATCTTTTATGCTAAACTTCAAGCTCAAGGTTTTGAAGTATCTGAACTACATCTTCTAAGAGTACTGTTATGTTAACTGATTGCACAGTTTGTCAAAAGCTCAATGCCTCATCATTTCTTTGTTCGCTACAACAAAAAAGGCCAGACCCCAAAGGAGATCTTCATACATACACACCGAGATCTTATGAAAGAAGGCAGCCAATGGCTTATCAAAACCTCGGAGTCATGCTCTGTTGTCGCAGCGCTCATTGCAACGGTTGCCTTTGCAACATCGGCGACTGTACCAGGTGGACTTGATCAGACTACGGGCGAACCAATTCTTAAGGACAAGCCAGCCTTCGGTGCCTTCACCATCTCATCACTACTTGCTCTCTGCTTCTCAGTAACATCCCTGGTCTTCTTTCTTTCAATTCTCACTTCTAGATACGAAGAAAGTGATTTTTCAATGGACTTGCCTCGGAAACTTTTGATGGGTCTAACATCACTCTTCGCATCTATAGCTTCCATTATAGTCTCATTCTGCGCAGGGCATATCTTTGTCCTCAAACATCAACTGAAATTTGTGGCATATCCATTATATGCAGCAACTTGCTTGCCAGTCACCTTTTTCGCATTTGCACAGCTGCCCCTCTACTTTGATCTCATGAGGGCCATTATCAAGAAGGTACCACAGCGGAGCTACGAGGTCTTTACACACTAGGTCTTCATCAGTTACGGTACCAAGGTTGGTGTTATGTAGTGATGATCTTGAGTGCTTAAGTATGTTTGGTTTCAGGGTGTGGTAATTGGTTTCAGGGTGAGGTTTAATTATGTGGAATTATTACTTGTATGTGAACCATTCAAGGAGATTGTGTTCCAAATTTAGATTTGAAAGGTTCTTTCGTTTGGTTGTTGGGAGAGTGCAGTGCTATAATGGCGACTGGGTTTGGAGAAAGACTAATGCTCCACATTTTGTCAAGTTCGAGGACCAAATTTAATAGATTTTAATTCATGGATTAAAATCCGAATTCTAACTTTTCAACCGATCTTGGGTCCAGACGTGGCACTCCCCCCTCCTCTAAATTAATGTAACAACTTTGAATCCTTCTCCCTTCTAATAAAATAATAAATTAAAAAAATTAAAATTAAAAAAAAACTCAACGTGTGTGTGGTGAGTTTGGTTTATGTACAGAATTGTTTAACAAATTAGTTTGGGATTTAATATGGTACTTGTGGAATGTTCTTTGGATGTAAATATTAATATTTAGTGTCAATAGTGGCACCTTTATATAACACATGATATTATCTACAATGAGTTGAAGGAGTGGGTTAACTTCATAATGACACATTGCAATTCTTCAATGTATATAATAGTTGAGAAGATTTCCAAAAGAAAATGCATCCCATGTAACGTTATGCATCAGTCTCATTGATCTAACTATCTTAGATCATTTGTCTCTTAGGTTAATTACATTCATTGAATTCGATTATTGATTTTATACATAATACGTAAGAATAGTGGATGACAATAAACATTGTCCTTCCATTAAACATTGTCCTTCCATTAAACTAAATAAGAGTTTAACAACATAAGTATTTCTAAAGCTGTTAAATCAAATGAGTGTTTTGTTGCTGCCTTCACTAATACATCATTGATTCAATAACTTCATAATCACAACAAATTACAGCCTAATATTGTTGTCCCTCCTTCCTATCCAGCCGCTGCCGCAGCCACCACCTCCTCCTCTTCTCTCTCTCTCTCTCTCTCTCTCTCTCTCTCTCTAAAGGGCAAGATAAGAAACAAAATGACCAAAATAACCTTGCCATGTAACACCAGTTGAACAAGGCAACCTTGTTCCTAGGGCAAATGAATGAACCAGTTTGATTGAGGACTGACTCAGAATATTTCTCTCAACACTATTGCGTGCTACCTATAGAAGGCTAACAAACACAATCTGACTTCCAAATCTTGTGCAACTCTCTAAGGACTCGTTTGAAAGTACTTTTAAAATGATTAAGAGCGTTTTTTGTGAAAATATTTTTGAAACCAATCTTTAGTAAAAATCCAAGTGGATCCTTAAAAAACACTTTTAAGTGCTTCTTGCAAGTAGCACGTCTGGTGCTTCTTTCAAAAAACACTTTATAAGTTTTTCAAAACCCTCACCAAAAACGTTTTCAATCATTTTAAAAGAACTTCCAAACAAGCCTTAACTCTAATGCGCTTCAAATGACAGGCCCAATGGAAACAAATTCTGCCGTAATTACACACTTGATTTGTTCAATCTTGAAGCTCACAAGTGTCCGCAAGAATGAGGGTATCTAGAATTTCCCCACTATTTGAATGCCTTTGGGCAGCATTATTCATTAAAATTGCCTTCTAATATATACATACATAAGCACATGTCCAGCTGTAGTAGTATGCAGTTTAGAATGCCATAACAAAGTTATGGTCCATGGAGTATACTCAAACTTGTTTCTCTTATTTACAACCCATGCCATTATGCGGCGTCTATACAAGCATAATAACTGGCAAATTCAGCATGATAACAAGCACGCCGAACATGTGAATCACAATGCACGCGTTCTACCTCAGAAATACAAAGCTTGACCACTCCATTCTTCACCCCCAGCTTCTTGTTAATGGTTCAGAACTGAGACAAACCAACATCTGATGATGACCTGCATCTTGCCTCAACTGCCAACGTCTTAACAATGCCTCGGCATGGGTCAACTCCAAAACTGTTATTTGATATTTCGACTGAACAGCTATTCTTTCCCAGGCAACTCTGCAGAAGAGGGGAATATTATCAAAATAGGACTAGCAAACTCAAAAACAGGCATGAAACAACCACCGAAAAAAATCACATAATTTTCTAGCAGAATACTAGGAATTATCGAAAACCAAATTCACCTTGGAGACAATGGACGATGAATTGGTTGCATGGCAATTTCCCATAGAAAACTTCTGGCAGCTACCTTGAGGTGTTCCATAGCTGGCAAATTCTATGGATGATATCGTAAACCCATCTTGACATTGCAAGTGCATTTCTGGTGTCAGATCGTTTACTGTAATTTTTTCATCCACAGAGTCTGGATTGAACCACTTCTGGACAGGTGGGTAGTGAGACTCTGACACTTGAGCACAGAGGACTCCGGCTGATCGCAACTTGATTGAAATATCAAATGGATTCCCACCAGTTTCCTCCAAAATAACAAGTAAATTACTTGAAGACTGTAACCATGACCTCGGTACATGGTACCTGGAGAATAACCAATACTGGCTATATTAAACAACTAAACTCATTTCCTATTTAATTTCAAGTGTAAATTACAAAGATCACCAAAAGTATAAAAATACATCTGAATGCATGACTTGCAAGTTTGCAATCAGATTTTAAAAGGAATACTTTCTTTAGCCGGGAAAAACAACAGATGCAGCTAGTTCACTTCACTTATCTCATGATACTGGGATAGAAACTTACAAGGTTTGAGTAGGCTTCCCACAATTAAATGAGCACTTATCGGAGTTGTACGCCCCACGGTAATCACAGATTTCTGGACATCCATCTTTTGGAGCAACAAGTGTCCAATATCTTCCTATATGGTGGCCGTTGACCCAAGCCTGGCCCTTACCCATGCTTCCTAAATCAAGAGCAACTGGATCTGTGCCAGCAGGACTATCAAAGTATGTCTGCTCAATAGAAACGACAAATATCTGTAAATAAATTATACTTTAAGAAATAAAAGAGTGATATGTTATTCACTACTACCAATGTTTTAAAAGGTGAAGGCGTAGGTGAGGCATTTCATGGATAGCACTGCCTAGGTAAAAGCCTTGAGGTGATCTAAAATTTTTTAATAATATATTTTGTTAATATATATATGAATGTATTAAAAGTGTGAGGCGTGGGCGACGCGTCCTAGGGATAGCCCAGCCTAGGCGTGAGGCAAAGCCTCACGGGACCTAAATTTTTTAATATATACACTGAGCGTACACATATATTATATTAAAAAAAAAAATTATTAATCAGTAATCACCCTGAGCACACACATATATATACATATATTATATTATACATATAAATATATATACACACATACATATATTATAAATATATATACATATATATATGTATACACACACACACACATATATATACACACGTTTATATACATATATACATATATATATATATATATATATATATATATACACACATACTCATATATATACATATATATATATAATACATTGTAAAACAAATTAACCAACAATCAAACAAGCAATCAAATTACTAGTGACCAAATTAAAATTGGAATACTAAAAAACTTACTTGAATTTTGAAACAAATTGTGGTGAGGTATGAGATTGGGATAAAATTGAAATATGGGATTGGGGAGAATTTAGGGTTTGGGGAATTGGGAAATTGGGAAATTGGGAATTTGGGAATTGGGGATTAGGGATTGGGGATTGGGGATTGGGGATTGGGGATTGGCTGAATGTGAATGGGAGAATCGGGGGAGCTGCTGAGGTTTATAGAAAAACAAAAAAAATTAGACTTGGCCAAAACGACCTCGCTTTGGGCCAAGTCATTTAAAAAAAATTAAAAGAGTTGGCCAAAATGATGCCGTTTTGGGCCAAAGTCTTTAAAAAAAAACCCCTATATTTCTTATTCTTTGCAGTCGTCTTCTTTGTGAGCCAAGTCTTAGGGAAAAAAAAAAAAAAGCTCCTATATTTCTTCTTCTTCGCAGTCTTCTTCATGAAGATGCCGCCGCATCATACACAGACAGCCCAGTGTTCGACTTAGAGCGTTCGACTTCAAGCAAGGATTCGGAGCGATGAAGGGTCTTGGGAATGCCCAATCAGCTGCCTCAGGCATGCCTCAACCACCTAAGCGTGCCACAACCATGTCTAGGCGAGTTTAAGCCTTCTACCATTGGGCGGAGGCGTTTCCACCACTGCACCACGTCCAAAGCCACCTCGGGTTTTTTAAAACACTAACTACAACTTGAACCTTTTATTTCCACTCGAAAAGTAGCTACACCACTTGGTGCTCATGTGAAATAAAGCCATATGTTTTTCCTACCTTTCCTAGGGTCCGTTTGAACAAGGAATGGAAATTTACATTCCTATCTTTAAACCCAAGGAATTAAGTCCTCTACCTAAAATATGAAACTTGGTTTAGGTCAATAAATAATATTATATTTCGGCATAGGTCATTTCATTTTATAGCATAGGTCAACAAAAATAATTCTCCCCTTCAACTATGGTCAATAAACTTAATGCCACTTGATAAAATTTCCCTTTATTGACCCCTCCTGAAAAGCACAAAAAAGTTGATTTACCCCATCCTAATATAGATATTATTTCGTGACCTAGAACAAATTAACCCTATAGACTATAGAGATTGGGATTGGAAAATTCCATACCATCCAAATATTCCTCTTTCACCTCCTTAAGAGGTGGCAAGTCTGTAAATTCTTCATACATGCACTCATACGTTTTTCACATTACTCTAGTGAACCATATATTGATTGGTATCTACGAATGAGGTAGTAGAATTGTTATCATTTTCTTTAACAAGAATAAAAGGACTTCTTGTGACACATGAATACACATTGAGTTATACTATAGCCCAAATAAGATTATAAAATGGAGACTCATAGATACGACAAGATCGGTGGAAAGCATGGGTAATTTGCAATCGTTACATAAGCAATGAAAATTTACGGCAAAATAGATGGTAATATATGCCTCACACATGCGAATGAGATTATTTACCTTGTACCATATAAATGTGGATGGATCATCATCTGGCGATAACTCAGCCCAACTTGCCTTTTCATTTTCTTCTATGGTGTATATTTTAAAAAACTCGCCCTTAAGCCCAACCTATAATAAAAAAAAATCAACATCCACCTGATGACTTTAACACTTTTGATTGGCAACAGACTAGGAGAAAATTTATAATTTACAAATGGTGTTAGCCATGCTATTTTAAACAAGAGAAGATAAATGTGTATGCGAATAAGCATCAAACCGTTTCCAATTTTGTAAACAGACTTGTCTAGGGTACATGCATTTACTTGATACATTCACATTTGGTTCTCTTGCCCCTCTCAAAACCTTTTTTCCCAACCATTGGATGTATTTGGCGGTCAAGGGGGTGAATGTATTAAGTAAATGCGTGTACCGTAGCCAATCCCGAATTTCAAATAGCTATTTGACATTGAATTTATTCCATACAAATGTAATTGTTACCATTGCAATTACAAAACCAGAAGCTGAACTTTCCCTCAACTTTATTAAACTTAAGAACGCAACTTCAATATACTAATATATGAAGTATTGAAGGATTAGATCATGGACACTCTGTCCATTCAGATTCATATTCTGCCTGATAAATGTTTACAATACATTTAAAGAATTAAAAGGAAGTGCTGATACTGAAATGCCTGAATATATAGAAATTTGCTACCTACACAGGTATTTATATTTGGGCAAAAGCTTGGATAAATGTTATAATTTTGCAGCATACGAACAGTAGAAAATTAACCAAATACTTCAACATACAAGAATAACTTGGACAATGGATTTACTATTATGCTCAAAATGGAGAGGGTGGAAGCTTCAAAATTATAAACGTATACCTGGTAAGTCCATAGCAACTTTGACAAGTCAATATCACCATTTTTAAAGCCAGTAAGTTTAATCTGTCCTCTAAATCCTGCCCCATCTTTCTCCAGGAAAGCACCATAGTTCTGTATAATATTTTCAAATCACAGAACATTGAATGGAATCAGTAACACCATCCCCCTAGGAGTATATAAGCCTGATGGTAGAAAGTGTGATCAAAATTGTCTGAATGGAAGGCACCGCTATCAACGATAAGCAAGCAAAAATATTTAAGATAAAACTTGCAGAGTTTTATACACTACTTCTACACCCAAAAAACAAAAACAAAGAAAACAGAACAATACACTTCAATGGAATGTGTTACCAAAATAAAGAATTCAGAAGGAAACAAATGCAGTAACAAAACCATAAAAAAATGAAGCCTAAACCAAGGCCTAGAATATGGGCTTATCCATCTAACAACTCTCTTCCCCAGCTTTTTTCTCAAAAACTAAGCTATTTTTACCGTCCAAACAGCCTAAAAAGTTGCTGACTTACTGCACCTCTGCAAAACATTTTTCTTCCCTTACAGAGTGGCAAGAAGAACCCAACTCAATATAGTTAAATGAAAAAAATTATACCACATTGTCAAACTACAGGACAATAAAGAAGAGATATGAAAGCCCTCTGAAGCCCCTTTATACAGAGTGCACGAATGAAGAAATACACAATAAAAAAAAGGCCACCTCCATCGAATGACCTGAGAGGGGGAAAAGATCGACTACAAAAACAGAGAGAAAAAAAAGGAGGGGAGAGGGGAAATGTAAGAACTGTTTTGAAATCAATGCAAAGCCCGCATGCAGAGAAAGGGCTTTGGACGTAAAGCTTAATATTTTACCTGCAAGCCCACTGTCTGAGTTAACAACACCAAATCATTGTATCCCTTCAGAAACTTAACAGGCTGCTCCACCTTGACCCAGTGACCGATGACACTGCCTTCTATAAAAAATGGGGGCAATAACACGTAGATTAGAGAACACAAAAGAATATGTTATAGAGAATATGAAGGAAAAGTATGCACTGGTTGTATATTGAAATCAATCATTACAACCCCTCTGGCTCTAAAACATTGAAGAAGAAATATCTGCAGTAGTTTGGAAGCATGAAACTCCAAGCAGAAAGTAGATTAATGTGGGTCAACTACATCTTCGTGGTGCCAAGAAAACAACCTCAACAAACAAACAACTCCAACTACCTATTATTCGGTATAACTTTAACTAGTATATTGTTATGACAGAAGTTCTCGCTCACCGCATAAACGCAAATACCCCAAAAAGATTAGTCACTAATAGGTCTACCCATGACCGCTCAAATAACCCCGATCAACTCAGCATAGAAAGTAGGACTTCACAACGCCAACGTAGTTCATACTCAACAGAAATGAAGTGGTACTTATATTCCCTTTTTTTGAGAAAGATAACAAATATTGCGCATACATTCCCCTTGTTTCATAATTCTATTGCTTTACATTGTCTGCTAATATCCTCTTTCCTGGATGTTCATAAAAATGGTGCTGAAGTCATGATGAGAAATAAGCATCACCAGAAAAGCCCTTAAAAATGATTCCACAAAGCTATGGACTTTTCAGTAATTATATTACATATCTTTCATAGTTCATTCCATCCATTCCATAAAGAACATATTTATCTCGCTCACCAATAGATATACCTATATTTATATGGGATGCATAATAGTCAAATTATTAACTTCCATAACCTGTAAGCTGGCCATTAACAAATACGCGCAACACATCGCGCATGCTATCAATTGAGACTGCTGCGCTAATATTGTTTTTCTCCCAAAAAGATATGTCATCCTCTGAAACAAAAATCCTATATTCCAAAAAGGGATCAAATAGGTATTGAATGATATCAAATATAGTTTTAAAAATTGACATGCATTGATTTAAAACAGTAAGTACATTAAACCCTAATAGTCGTCCCATCAGAGACATGAAATTCAACATAATGATTGTTTGTTATGCCACATACAACTCCGGATTAAAAAACTGAACTTTTCAAAGATAGTAATAAAAACCAATGAGAGGTCTTTTTTTTATTAATCTTTTTTTCCAAAGTCTCATTTTTTGTATATCAAAAGGACCTCTACTAAGTAAAAAATTGAACTATTTGAAGATAATAGTCAACTGACTAGAAATACGACAGTTATGTTGTGCGGCAAATATAACTCTTATCAAAACAATCTCATCCAGCAGTAGCTCTATTCAATAAAATAAATATACCTGGTTATATGCCATAAGTAATCAGACTGGTCTTTTGTCACATTCAAATGCTCCAATATTCCTTGGACCGTAAAATTGTTTTCACTCCAAACACCAACTGGCTCTTTTACAGTCATCCATGATTTGGTGATAAACAAATCATCATTCTTGGTAATGAATTGTTGCTGTGAAGAAATACCTGAATAAAGGGGCAAATCAAACTCTACTGTTTTGATGGAAGTTTGTGCACCAACCTGCCCAAGCATTGGAAAACAGTAGACTCAGACAAAACACTTCAGATTGGAAAATTGTTTCACATTTTCACAAGTTCAGATTCCGACGAAGAACCACGTAAAAGCTCATTTGAGTTTGAGATGAGGACAACTGTGATAACATCCTCACTTAGAGATATGCAGAATTATTTAGAGATACACAGAATTAAACTTCATTGAAGTATCTGACTGATAAAAGGAGACATGAAACTGACCACTACCTGTATAATTGTATGTTATCATATTTCCAGTACAGATCTGGAACCATTAGGCTAAAGTTGTTTATGGTTTCGCTTCAGCTCGTCATGACTGCCTGGCTGTTGAGCTCAATTTCAAGCATCAACAAAATTATTATCTCTCTCATTAATAATTAGTTTCAGGAATTTGTGGAGGGAACAATACATTTTCCTAAGAATTCTATTGTTATTTACGTTCACCATCAATTATGGCAGCTCCGGTAAGATTTCAGAGTGGCAATGGTTATGTAGAGTATTCAGTTACAATATAGATAGCACAAGATATAATTTACAAAATAATTTTTGGGTATGATTTATATAAGAAAGAAGTAAAAACCCCAGAGAGTTAAAATTTATAATTCAAGTCTTTGGTACGAACCACAGAGAGCTAAACCTATAATTTAAGCATTTGGTGTGAGTGTTTCTATGTAAGAACCACAGAGAGTTACAATGCAAAATGTAAGATTTTGGTTCAAGTGTTTATATGTAAAAACCAAAGAGAATAACCTTAAAATAAAGATTATTTAAGATTGGTCATAAACTACCAGCTAACAAGTAAAGAGTAAGCTTACCGAGTCTGAAAAATAATATACAAATTAAATTTGGCTTTCACATATGCGAACAGAATGATAGCAAGTTGAGACATATACACAATTGATCCAGCTCATATTCTGTGATATATGTTGCCAGAAAGTTCTTAATGTTGCAGTCATCAACATGTGCAATGTCAAATGATTCAACCATACCTTGGCAGTGTTGTACACCACGTTCTGGCAGTCTGGCAAAATACTGACTGACCATGGTGGTAGATTATACTTTTGCCCAAGGAATGTTACAGAAGCTGCTTTATGTTCATCAATGTTTGCAAGGAATGCGGAGCAACTGATTTGACTTCCATACGAAGTAATGTTCAGGCCTTCGGTGTGAGAATTCACGCGGTACACGTGTGCCTGAATACATAACAGAAATTAGTTTGCAGGTAGAACTAATAAACTCCAAAAAGAGCAATAGAAAAATGATTCCAATATGCATAATTGTTTCTAACACTAGTCACATGGAAGAGATATTCAACTGGGGATGGAATAGTAAATTATTTGGTAACTTCTATAGGGACTTGTGGACTTATGTCACTCTAGATGGGCAATTGTCCAAAAGGGATAAAACATTAAAGAGTAAAGGACAGTTTTAACAGACAATATAATCTCCAATTACTTATTTCATTTCAAATAGGATTCAGGAACACAAGTGCTCGAAGAAGATCCAACCTATGAAAGACACAATAAACTGAGACTACAATGAAAACGTAAACTATTAAAATCATAGACATAAAGGACTAGTTGAATTGTTATTCTTTTGCTTGCAAATGCATGCAAGTTTTGGGACACTATTGCAAATACAAGCGGTTAAGAGCTGGATCATTATATTAATAGTTATTCCCAAATGAAGAAAAAACATTTATCACATAATATTATCAAGACCAGAAAATCCTGTTGGTGAGAACACATATTAAAAGTGTGAACAAACATAACTCAAGGTTTGGCTCAAACCTCTTGTTTTGGTCCCAACTTTATATAATTCGGAGAATCAGCAGCAACAAGAGCAGGTTCGCAGAGCTTTATAGCAGCATGTAGATCCTTCAAATGTCCCCATTTTGGCTCACTCAGCAGACCTAGTTAACAAATCAGTACATTTATTGATTGGATTCAGTAATGTGACACTCATGCTAACTTTTCCATAGAAGATATCCATACGAAACTCATTAACTCATTACAACTCGATCACAGGGACTTGGACACCAAAAGCAAGAAAATGAACCAGCCATATAATAAAGTTATCTCCGACAAAAAATAAAAAGATAAATATAACAAAGTTATCATTTAGACCCATTAACCTACCATATTCATCAATTGGAGCATCATAATCATAACTAGTAATATAAAACGGGCCCCCAGAAGTCCGCCCAAAGTTTGTTCCACCAAAATACTGCACACAAGCAGCAAGCTTGTTAAGATTTATAAGGGACATAAATAAGACATAACACATTGGCATGTTTTCTGACATTGAACAAATCAGTGAAATGAGTAATATTTTATCTTTACATATTACCTACATTTCCAAAAATATAATAAACTGTCAAATGGAACTTTTGGCTGTTGTCCCATGGTGATACTAGTTGTTCCACATTTATCAAGCTATAGAAACCGAAACTTTGAATTTCTCTTGCCAAAATCAAAAGCACTGAAGAGAATTATGGAAACAAATTTGGCCCAAAACGAAACAGAACAATGTAGTCACATTAAAGAAATTTGTTTTTTAAAAGAAACAGCAAAGAAATGAAAATTAAAGTTTTAGCACATAACGACACCACTGAAGACATGTCAAACCAATCTATGTATGATTTTTTTTTATTTGGTGTACACCACGCAATACCATACTATTTATGAACTAAATCAGCAGTGCACATATGGGTTGTCTTTGTACCATATAATAATTCTGAAAGCTCCCTCCACGTTGGTAAAAGCGTGCGACTGCAAATGCAAGATCTTCAACAGGCCTGTGAGGCAATCTTCCACCCCATGATGCATACCTCAGAAAGACATGTAAAAGATTAGACTACCATTTCAAGCAGCAAAATTTGCAAAACCACAAGTAAATCTGCAATTATCTCCCTTTAAATAAAATAAAATCTAAAATCCTAAAGCCACAAAATTTGACATAAGATTCTTTCACACTTTACTGGTTTTCTTAACTACTTATTCTTTCTTCAACCCTTAGAACATCAAAACTAGCTCAAACAATTAGGGTGGAAGAGGCTTTCAAAATTCTTGAACCCCAGAATGTCTGTTTTGGAAATTATTAAAGGATTGGACGGTTGGAAATGGGCTTACTTGTGCATGGGCGGAAGGTGATAAACTGGTAATTCATGAGGACTGGAAGGTGGTAAACTGGAAATTCATAAGCTTTCTCTTGTTTAGCCTTGGCTGTTTCACAAGTTTACTTGGGTTAATACTGACAATTGTATGACTCTAGTAGTAGATGGATGGTTGGTTTTCGAATACAGCTTCTCCACTATGTTTGTAGTACCTTTAGAGTTTAGTTATAGCATACTAATAGAATTTTTTTTCTCTCTCCAGTAAAAAATGTTAATAGGATACATAGATGTGCAGAGAGTAAGGCTGACAAATTCAAAGGGATTCAGCATACCATCCATCCCAATCTTCTGTCCACAGTGTTGGTTTGTTATAGGAATTTGGCTTGTAACCATCACAATAGTAGCCATTGCATGCATCTATCTGTAAGAAAACAAAAGCTATTTATATATACATGACCGCAATGAAATGATATGGTGAAATGTTTAAACGTTAGGACCTTCCCATGAAATGAACTGCATTTAATATGTTGTCCTAGCCATTGCATCCTGTTGACTTTTACTACTTGCCATTTTGCATTTTCCCGTGCAATATAATATTCATAAGAACTGGTTCAGAAACTTAGATATGCATGCATGACAAACGGAGGCATAAGACAAGCTAAGGGCCTTACAATACTTCCTGGAGCATCAACTTGCTTGCACATGACCCATGGAACCCCAGCACCGAGACCTAAAGCCATCTCAGCAGCCCACTTAATATATTCTTTCCCTTTCTGACCAAATTGCCCTTCAATATTTCCATATTCATTTTCAATCTGATAAAAATTTCTTAGCAGCATCAGTATACATGGCTAAGAGCACATATATCAGGGAAAATACAGCCTGTTAAAAGAACATACTAGTAAAGACACAGAAATGGTAAGAAAATAAACACATTAAAAGGCTGAATGTCTGATCACCGATGAGCTAACTTAAACAAATACTCAATCTGCAGTCATGCTGCGCAACCAGAAATCGAGAAATGACATAATTAAACAACTGAAATGGTAATGGAAGCGTGTACGCAGTGTGCAAAAGTGGGAAATATTGCCTGAATTTTTTTAAAGGTACATGCATATAAGTCATGCTTATAGAATGGCCTTCAGACCAGACATATGCATGACCCCAGGTCCCCAACTGAGAATAATGCATGATATACAGAATACAATACCCACAAATTATAACAATTCTATAATTTCTATGATGCATCTTTTCACTTTCAATTCTCATGATCCAAACAGGGCCCTAAGATCTCATCTAGAAACAAGCTCAAATGGCCAATCTATGTAATATTCCGAATCAACTAAAAAATTTGCTTACAACCTGCATCATGATAATTGGACCACCTTGCCAAGATAATAGTTCTTCCTCTTGCATCAGATCCACCATCTTTTTAACAAACCGCTGCATCTCCTCCTGTAGAAAATCAAAGCAACATAAAGATGTCAAAGCCACCACTTTAAACTGCAGTTTACAGACTGGCTAACTCAATTTGAAAATTTAACTGGTCAAGAAAGGCCAGTTGTAATGCTACATTTATATAAACCCCTACAACACTAGAGAAACTCAAAGAAACTTCAGCTGTAGAAAACCCAAATCTAAGAGACTAAAATTAAACAGAACACAAAAAAGATACTGAAGAGAAAATTACACGCCAAAATCGCTATAGAAATGCGACTTCAAAAGTTATCATGGAACATTTTTGCTTTGTATAAAGGTAAAAAAGAAGGTAAAAAAAAAAAAAAAAAAAAAAGACCTGATGGGAAATTCAAAGCACTATGTTATCAGCTTCAAGAATATGATACCTTCCTCAAGAAGAAAAAAGTTTAGTGAGTTTACAAAAATTGTTTGCTTCACTGAAAGAGAAACTTTTAAGTGCTAAGGGTTTAGTATCCCTTAAAGGGGTAGGCAGCAGCTAGTATGGTGTTACAGAAGTAAACTTATCACTGTCATTGTCACCCATGTTATCGTAAGTATGGGAAATGTACTACAAAAAGAGCAATAGGACTGCATATGAGAAAGCGGAAGGATTGCTTTTACCTCTAAGAGATTCAATGGGAAAATTCATAATTCTAAAAAACATTACATACAACTGCCCACATCAAAAAATTGGTTATCTGCTGCAACCAAATCTGTGTTACAGTATTACTCAGGAGTATGCTGTGGTTTAGAATTTATATGGATGCACCTGTATATGTACAAATGATTTAACAATTAGGGGATGGAAAAAGAAATCTAGACATTTAATTCCTTGTTGCATAACGTCGCTGGATAGAGTTTTGGATACACAGGGCAGTTTGAAATATTTAAATAACATGATTACAACAGAAAAAAAAAAAACCTGCAAAATTTCAAAATTTAAATATATGTGCAATTGTAGAAGCTTAGGGGCATTGAACCTTAAAAAGCGCATTGTTTGTTCGAAACTCTATTCCAGGGATGTCACGCAACCACACGGGGAAGCCACTGCAATGTAACCAGTAGAATAATAACTATTGTATGATATGCAATGCATAAATAGAGACAGAAAAACAAAGCACCATGTTAAAAGTAGGGGAACTTGTAAAAACAGAAGAAAAGAATGGTTGAGACAATGAGACCCGAAGTTCCACTCAGCGCAGACATATGGCCCTATGCGTAGATGGAGATAGAGTCCACTGGCTCCCACTAAATTTGCAAACTTGACAATATCATATCTCCCTTCAAAGTTGTACTAAGCAATTTATCCAGAACACATATTAGTTTTCAGCAAAAAATAAATGATCTTATTTAAGCCAACCAGAAGCCAATCACCCCAAACTAGCTGTAGAAAACGTTATGGCACCTGTCCTCTCACTGGCTCATGGCCGCTCCAAAATGCATAAGTTTGGATCACATCCACCCCGCCTTCCTTGCTTTTTGCGATCAGATCAGGCCACATCTGCCATCAAATCCCAAAGGCTTAAAATTTGTTCAAAACAAATAATTACACAGCACTATAGTTTGGCTCTACAGAAGCGTATTAGTATTTCCGCTCGCCAGATGCCACATTTTACAAAATTCCCATATGGTTATGCGAATGATGCAATAAACCAATAAGAAAATTTTTGTTGATTTCGTCTTTCTGTCACTTCAAAGTGACCCAAGAGCAATTAATTACTCTTAGTCAGGAAAATTCTGGAAGTTTACTTAAGGTTGTTGAATGCAGTAAGTCGCCGATCATTAGTTTTCTGTTCCAATTAATTAGTAACTAATCACAGATTAGTGAAATTATCATTACTAATTTCATCCAAAAAAATGAAATATCTTTAATTTAGAACCCTACTTCCTCACAATCATTGAAATTGTCAGTGGTGTTAAACCATTAGCATGCAGAAGCAGAGAAGCTATGGCGGAATCGAGAGAGCGTAGTACCTCAGGAGTGGCGCGGGGATAGTGGATTCCGGCGGAGACGAGCATGCGGCGCTTGCCGTCGATGATTAGAGCTCGGTGGTCGTAGCTGACGTTGAATGGCTTGAAGTACTCGGCGGCCGCCTCCAGAGCAAATTGAACTGCCAGGCAGAGGAAGAGACATCGGAGCCCCCATGGGCTGCCTCTTTGGGCAACCATTTGCTACTCACTGCCTCCTCTGTGCTTTCTCTCTGTGCGCGGAAAAGAGATGGAGGAGAGAGAGTTGGGTAAGAAGACTGACTGTATTATCGGAGGAAGCAAAGAAGTAGCTGTACCATATTTGTCGCCTACCAAATATGTTGACACGTGTCAGCTCCAACGAAGGGGAAACAGAAAATTTCGAACCAAGTCGCCAAAATATTGGGCAAACAAGGAATTGTAATGTATTTTTTATGAGAAATTTTATTTGAACACATATGATTTATTTTTACATTTAACTTACTCTCTACATCTATATTAATTTTAATTAAATCATTAATATCTCACTAAACTCAAATTTACCATCTAAACTATCCTCACAAACTCAGTTCAAGATTTAAGTTTATCTTTGCATCCATTGATAAAATATATCTTACATATTTGTCTCATGTTTAATCATTCTTTTGTTGCATATTTCGCATTGCTCGTTTTCTTCACCTAACCAACCCAAGTCTTGAGGTATTCAAAATACTTTTTAGTTTGCAGAAATTTAACATTTTCCAATCGTACAAAGTGTGATGATTTATCGTGTGAGTTTCTTTCACACCTGATGCTCTGAGCAAGTTATTGTTTCAATGAGATTTTACCAAGTATAATTATTCAATTCAATTATTTGATTTTAATTCTCTCTTCGAGTGATGGCTATTCCCTCTTAACAAGAAAGATTCAGTTTTGACATATATTTACTGGGACAGTACCACTAAAACCTATCTCCAAGGTGATCCTTGGTAAAGATGATTAGCCACACATATATGGATCTTTGAAAAAACTAAAACAATTGGGGGCAGAGAAACAAAATACCATAAAATACATCATCCACCTTTATTATCCTTGATTTCAAGCCTATTTGCAGGCAGTATAAAAATGCTACTAAAGCCTAAAAATAAAGAATTGAAATCAAATAAAAAATTTAAAAAAAAAAATTGATTCATCCTTTATTTGGAGAATTTAAAACTTCAAAATCATTATCCATCCGTCAAAAAGAGTTTATTTTTCTCTTTGACATCATCTTAGGGTTTTAACCAAAACAGAACGTAAAAGAATTATTATGTGATTGTAAGGGTGTGATTATTGAATGTGGGTTTATTGTTAAATTTTGATTTTTGTGCTTATTTCATCTTGTACTTGATAGTAATTACACAATAAGGCTAAAAAGACAATTCATAATTAAGATTTAAGTTGCGTGTAAAGTGAGGTTGTATGGGTTCAAATAAAATTTCGCATTTTTTATTTGTTTTGGATAGGAGAGGTGAATACACAAGGAAAGAAGTGAAAAAACTTGTGTGATTTCTTTCTGCTGTCCTTTGCCACAAGGGAAAAAGTGGAGTGGGCTTCTCGCTCTATGTTTGGGGTCTCAAACTTACCCCTTTACATGGAAAAGTTCACCCACAAAATATATACAAACTTACACACCCATACACTAAGAGTGCTGCAGTATCTCATCCTATGCAAAAGTCTTCAATGAATCCTAAAGACTCGCATGGCATCCATTCTTACAACACTTCTCCTTGGATGCCCATGCATTATTGATTAGTTGCCTAATTAAAACTTTGCTAGAAAAAACCCAGTAGGAAAAATCCTCGTTGAAAGAAAAAGAGTACAACTTTGTTTGAATTATTAATTTAGTGTTGAGTGCGCTTTTGTTGCCTCATTAAAACCTTGCTATGAAAAACCCAATGGGAAAAATCCTAGTTGAAGGAAAAAGAGTACAACATACATGTGTTGTGGATGCTACTCCTAGTGGGTTTCTCCCCCTGATTTCGCACTTCAATCTAACTGATTAATATTGTCGGTGTAATCGAATACCATGCACTAGCTTCTAGAATGTGCATATTGGCAGAGATTTAGTGACCACGTCTGCTAGATTGTCGTTCGATCAAATTTGTTTGACTTTAATAATTTAGCCTTCTAAAACTCATGCGTATTGAAAAACTTTGGAGATATATGTTTAGTATTGTCGCCCTTGATGAATCCTTCCTTCATTTGAGAAATGCATGCTGCATTGTCTTCATGAACGAAAGTTAGAGTGTTTATTTTTTACGATAAACCACATAAATCCTGGATATGATGGATCATTGATCTTAACTAAGACATTCCTGGCTGGCTTCATAGATAGCAAGTATTTCCAAGTGAAAAGAGAACCAAGCAACTAGTGTTTGCTTCGTTGAGCGCCATGAGAATAGTTGTATTTCTATAAGTGAACACATATCTGATCTATGAGCGAGCTTTATACGGATTGGAAAGAAAACCAGTTTCTACTTATCTAGCAAGATTCTAGTCATTTGTGGGTTTCTTGGAGTAGAGTAGGCACATCTCTGCTGTCCCACAAAGATATTGTAAAGCATCTTTGACTCTCTTCCAATGTCGAATAATTAGAGTACAGCTATATCTTACTACCAAGATGATTCCAAAAGCTATATCTTGTCTAGTACATTGTGCTAAATCTAATAAAGCACATATTGCACTTAGATATGGTACTTCTAGACCAAGGATCATTTCATCATCTTCTTTTGGGCAAAATGGATCTTTCTTGATGTCAGGAGACTACACGACCATTGTCGTGTTGAGTGGATAAGATTTATTCATGCCAAATCGCTTTAAGACTTCTTTAATGTAAGTTGATTAATGACCAAAATTCCATTTGTACAATGCTCGATCTGCAGGTCGAGAAAATATTTTATTTTTCCAAGGTTTTTCATTTTGAATTCAGTTTTCAGATATTTAGCAGTTTTGTTAAGCATACATCGTAGTTTGTTAATAACTTCAAGCAACTTAAGTCCTTACGGGACTTTCATATAGAGATCAATATCTAATTTTTCATATAAATATGCGGTGATGACATATATAAGTCCCATATCATGTTTTTTTGAAACCACCAAATTTATTTAAGTAACATAACGTAATTGCATCCATTACTTTTTTTTTTCTTTTTTTTTTTAATTTAAACAACAATGTCACTTCCACTCTAGCATTGTTATCATAGAAAGATATATTATTGTGAATATATTGAAGAAGAAAAAAAAATAAAGATACAATAAGTTAGAGGGGGCATGAAGCTAAACCCTAACAAGAAGCAGAAAACTACTAGAAACAAGAAAACCTAGTTACCAAAAACAAGGTAAAATCTAGCCTAACAAAATGGAAAATTGGGGTGAAGAGAAAGATTATGATGACATGCGACAATAGCATAAGGAGGACAAGAGTCCCACCAATAAACCCCAAGATGGTCCACTCCAAAATTTGCCAAATAATCAGCCACATGATTCCCTTCACAAAAAATATGTGTCACTCTTATGCACATAGAAGAGAGCAACACTCGACAGTTTAACTAATGAACCCTCAAATGCTAGGGAACACGATTATGAGAAGTAGAAATGAAAAGAACAACTAAGGATGAGTCACACTCAATCCAAAGGCAAAGCCAATCCTTCTTCCAAGCTAAGTTTTCCAAATGAATTACAACATGCAATTCAGCTTATAAAGAGGTAGTCACCCCTAAAGAAATAGCAAACATCCCAGGCATGAACCAAAATGATCACAAAAGATGCCACCAGAACCAGCTAATCCTGGTGATCCACGAGCTGCACCATTGGTACTGACCTTAACCCAATGTAGAGAAACCTTGCACAACGAGTCGTGCTTTTTATCTTGCAATCTTGTTTTACTCATTACACTTTCTTGTGAACACCCAATTGTAACCTATGGCGTTCACACCATGAGGGGATTGGACTACTGGTCCAAAACACTTCTCTTTTTCAAAGAATTTAATTCCGCCTGGATTGCATCTTTCTATTTAGGACAATCTTGTCTCTATTTGCACTCATCAATAGAGTTTGGCTCAATATTTTTGCTTAATATTATTTTAATGGCTAATGCAAATGAGAATATCATCGATGATTATTTGATTTCTATCCCACAATTCATTAGTACACGCATAATTTATGGAGATTTCTTTGCTTTCATGTACTTCTGCCTCTTCAGGGGCATGTGTCTCATCAATGACATTTTCTTTTTTTGGAAGTACATAAACATGAATTGTAGGTTCGTCATTCATTTCCTTTTCTGCCATGCCACCACTGCTTATCGTTTGCGCTTTAGAATTCATGTCACTAATTTCCACTACAATCATTGGGAGGATGTCCTCTCTCTCTCTCTCTCTCTTTCTTTCTCTCTCTCTCTCTCTCTCTTTCTCTCTCTCTACATATATATGAACTAATCCTCTGTTTGCTATTTGCTACCTACAGGGGGTTTTTTTCCTTAAATTCTTTGATTTTTTTTTATTCATACTATTTTACCTTGTAAATAACAGAAGGGTAGTGTTCTCCACACACCATTTTTGCTTCTCACATACGCCTTTCAATTTTCAGTCTTCGGATAAAATGAATTGAAGAACATCAAATGACAAAAAATTAACAAGGGTGTGTGGAAGGTAAAAGTGGGTGTGTGATAGCGCTATCCACAACAGATTACCCACTTTTTTAACAATAAATTGAATGGGACTCAACAAATTTAACAGTAAGAGGTTTCATTGGCCAATTTTATGTAATGAGAGGAAATTGGCTGAAAAACTAATTTGGGGGGAAATTGACAATGAAGTGATAGTTCAAGGGGAAATGGAAGTTTACTCATTTTCATAAGGAAATGCAAGCATTGGGATGGCTTGCATGTAACTATATGAACTAGTATGAGGTGTATTTTATCTTAATGTCAAAACGTTTGAATGTTTGCCTCAACTCAAATTTTCAGTTTTTTTTTTAATCCATAATGGATGTGCTTAGTATTGTTTATGTTTATCATCGTGCTTTAAATTGTATAAGTAATTACATAAACTTAATTATTTAATTTCTTAATAGATATTTATTATAACAATAAATGTGATATCCCATCCCTGAATTTCATAATTTACATTTCATATATTGTAGTTACGATGCATTTATATTTATGGTGTTGAATTTTTTTTGAAATCTACAAGGACGTATTTGATCCTTCTATGTTTCGTCATATTTCTTGGCATGTTTGGATAGTATGAGTCGATACAAAAGCATGGGGGGGGGTGGAAGTGGAATGTAATTTAGAGCTGTAACAAAGACTATACGAAGCTTTGAACACCGAGGGTATTTTGGTCATTTGCATTATTTGGAACACATGTGGTCTTGGTTGTGTGCCAATTGGGATTGAATTGCTAACCCATTATCATAGGGTGATGGCATTGAATCGCAATGTGCACCATGTAGCAGTGATACATTGATGATCCCACCTAGTTAATTTGCATAGGGGGACCATACAATTTATGGGTTGTGCCTTGTTAATCTACAGGCAATAGGGGTGGGCACTTGAACCCAAAAACTGAAACCGAAACACGAACCAAATCGAAACGCACCAAATGGTTTGGTTTTGCTGTTTCAAAATGATTTCAGTTTGAAACCAAACCGAATGAAGAAAATATGGTTTGGTTGTGATTCCGGCCTTTTGAAAGCAAACCGAAACTAAAACCACATACCTTTATTAAATGTTAAATTTTAATTGGTTATTTCATTGAGTCCATACATATAGTATGTGTTGAGCTCCTGCTGAGGGAATCTGTGCTGCTCGAACCACATTAAAGCAGTGTGTGTTGAGCTCTTTTCAACTACATGCTCATTAATCTTGCGTTACTTCAGCATTCCTTATGCCAGCAAATCAGGAGCAGCAGACGCCGCTGACTGCCACCAGGAACCACCCACCACCCACCACCCACCAACACTGCTTCTGTTTGTTTCACTCCTACTCTCACTCTCTAGTGACCAATTTCTCGTCTCTTTAAAATTGGATAAATATAAGGAAAAGATGAAGTATCAAAGTGAAGGATGAAACAATCAATCAAGGATGTGATCCCAATGCCATTCCCATTCCCAACTGTAAATGGAAAATGGGAAATGGAAGAAAAAGGGAGAATTGCAGTGCAGATCAAAGACAAGGAAAGACAAAAGCGAAAGGGAAAGCAAAGATCCAAGTAAAGTGATAGGGAAAGATAGACGACTGAGACTGCCTGCGAGTCTTTAAGTGAATGTTGATGAAAGACAGTGGTTACTTCTCTGATTCAAGAAAGTTGAAACACCAAAACTATTTTATTGAATTGCATGAATGCTGTATTGAAGAGCATGATTGAATTTTAATATTGTATGCATGCTTGAACAATGCAGTAATAGAAGTGTATATCAAAGGAAAATGAAATGAGATACAACTAGATAACCATAATAGTTTTTTCAAACAATGAAACCAAACCAAAACCGTTTAAAACCAAAACAAACCGAACCAAATGGTTTAGTTTCATTTCGGTTTTAGCCTCAAAACCGTACCAAACCGAACCGCACCTACCCCTATTAGGCAACCCTAGGATCGCTCCTGGTTATTTCGCATTGGGCGATCCTTGTTACCTAGGTATGGCCATATGTAGTATAGGGGTGATCACGCCTAATTAATCCGCATTGGGTGATCATTACCTATCAATGTTCTCGGTAATGGTTTTGGTTGGTTAATCCTCAATGGGGACTACATCCTATTCAGTTACCTATTGTAGGCTTCGGCCGAGTTGTGTCTCTCTATAGCCATAGACTTCGTATTTATTACATATATAAAGGATGATATTAAAAGCCTATGTGGCTCAATCTAGAAAGGGACAATTGAATCAAATAGTTTACATGATAGTGTTGCCTAAAAGAGAATGAATTCAGATGTGACTCATTCCTACTCGTAGTGAAGAGATGCAATGATGAAAAAGATACCAATCTCATTCCTACACGTGATTATATTATTGATGGTGTGTCATTCCTACACAACTTCGGGTTATGTGATTGTAAACATGAAAAATTCTTGAAACAAGAAACAAGAATACGTGTACAAAATATATTTTTTGTATTAATGATTTTTGGGGTTATAATCTCTTTGTAATTTGATCCTCTGATTCTATCTTCGAAGGGTGTAGGTTTGTGGATGAGCTATTGATCCAACGGGCTGTCGAGGCTTGATCTAGGGATGAACAGTTGATGAATGGATCTTCAAGGGGTGTTGGGCTTGATCTTGAAGAATGGGTGTATGGGTTTGTTGAGGTTGTTGATCCAAAGGGCCGTTGGGGCTTGATCTTAGGATGAACGGATGATGAATGATGAACACTTTCTTTAAGGGCCGTCGGGGCTTGATCTTGAGTTGGTGGAAGTTCTTCAAGGGCCGTTGGGGCTTGATCTTGAAGGAGGATTTGACGAAGAACGAAGAGTGCTTTCTTAATCCTTCGGGATTTTCTTGAGAGCTTTAGAGTTTCAAGGCTTCAAGGTTTTGGTGTGATGTAAATTTTTTCTCCCCCTTTCTCTTGATGGAGAAGGCTATTTATAGGGCAAGAGAGTGAATCACCACCATCCATTTTTTTGGTCAAGTGAGTCGAGTTGGTAGGTGAAGTAAATGTATAATGTAGGTGAAATGAATGTGTGATGTAAGTGAAATGAATATGTGATGTAAGTGAAATGAATAAATGTTGTAATTTTAATACATTGGTTAACATTTATTTCACTGAAATTTCGATGTCTACAAATGCCCCCACTTCAAGGCGCATCGTATACATGTGCTTGTCACATGTAGAAGATGCGTTTTGAAGTCCCTTAATGTAGATGTCAACCCAAGGGCCGTCGAGGCTTGATTTTGAATTGGGCTGGAAATTTCTTCAAGGGCTGTCGGGGCTTGAACTTGAATTCGACTGGAAGATTTTCTAGTTTCCTCCAATCGTTGATTTTCCACAGGCTTAATCTTGAACTGGGCTGGAGGGTTTTTTCTTGTTTTTTTTTTTTTTTGGTCTCCTCCGAAGGTCTGAACTTACTCTTCTTATCTGGAGTTGAATTTGATTCAAGGATGGTGAACACTTGATTTTGAATCGGACTTGTGATTTCTTCAAGGGCCATCGAGGCTTGCTTTTGAGTGAAAATAGGACCATGAGCGGTTTCCGGATTCAGACACATGGCAGGCAAGCACGAGGTGAAGGTGATGACTTGTTTCTTTGTTCAATCTTTCCAATTCATATTGAAGAGGGTTAGGAGATGAATCAGCATGTACAGTTGTTGCGTTTGCTGACGATCCACAAGATTGATGTTTTATTGTCACTTGTCTTAGCTGTTCTCCAGGCGAATGTGGTATCTTCTCTGGAAGTGTATCAACCGTTGAAGCTGACTACTCGAGAGCAACGCTAGGTAAGCAATCAGGGAATAGATTCCAGGCAGTCGGTTCCAGATCGGAAGACTAATTCCAAGTACCGGCTGATTGCTCTCTTTCTCTTTGCCCTGCAGGTAAGAACAAAGACAAAGGAAAGGACATGGAGAAAGCATGATATGAGATTCTTTTGCTTTTGAAGAAGTATTGGCGATTTAATGGCGTCGCGCGGCGAGGCTTTGCTCTTTGGCGACGGCGCCAGCGAAGGGTTGTTGAGGCTTCTCGAGCTCTTTGATTAGAACAATGATGTCGAGCTTGGATTTGACTTAAACTCCTCTGTCTGGATGGTTCTGCAGGGGAATGCGTCGCACTTCAGCAATTTGTTCCAGCTCCTTGTACCGCATTCTTCTCTACTTGTTTCTTTTACATAGCCGAGGTGGTACGCAACCCTTTGCCTTTAAATGGTCTTTCAGGGCATTAGCAATTCATCCATGCTTGGCAGCTTCAGTGTAAGGAGCCGACACTCCGTCACCTGTCTTGAAGTATACGCTGAGGGAATTCGAGACTCACCAATAGTTGAAGATGAGCACTCGAGAGCAACGCTAGGTAAGCAACCAGGCAAAGGTTCTGGGCAATCAGTTCTAGATCGAAAGTTTGATTTCGGGTTCCGACTGATTGCTTTCTTTCTCCTTGTTTTGCAGGCAAGAGCAAGGGCAAAGGAAAAGACAGGGAAAAAGCATGATATGAGATACCTTTGCTTTCGCCCTTGATGATATGAGATACTTTTGCTTTTGAAGAAGCAGCGAATGAATCAGCACATATATTTGTTGCGCTTGTCTCCACATGCTTCGATCTACCATTTCCTCCTGCCTCATCTGTACTCCAGACATCTGGTATCTTCTTTGGGGGTACATCAATAGTTGAAGATGAGTACTTGAGAGCAGGGCTGGATAAACAATCAGGGAAGAGATTCCAGGCAGTCGGTTCCAAATGGGAAGCTCGATTCCAAGTGCCGACTGATCTCTCTCTCTTTCTTTGTCTTTTAGGGAAGAACAAGAACAAAGGAAAGGACGAGGGAAAGGCATGCTATGAGATACTCTTGCTTTCGACCCTAATGATATGGGATACGTTTGCTCTCGAAGACTTGGTTGAATAGGTGTTCTCAAGGGAAGAAGAAAACTGAGCATATTGAGAGGTTTGGTTGCAGCTACATTCTCGGCCGAGAAGAAGAGTCATCCATTTTTGGATGTATGCCTTGCCATGAATGTTGACATATATAGGAATTTTAATGGCAAGTAGTAGTGCGGGTGCGGCTTTGTCACCCACGCTTGTCAGCAAAAGTGTGGTAGTTGGGATAATGACCTCCACGCGTTTTCAACTTTGTCAGAGATCTTTGACAAAGTTGCACACGTTATCTGAAAAGCTGAGATTGCGTCTGAAGAGCGTTGACGAACTTTACGTAGGAAAATCTGGCTTTTAAGATTTGAAGAGTGGCATCTCTTCGTTTTTTTTTTTTAATTGGTGGTTGTGTTGCCTCTCCTTTTATAGAGGTATCGATCACATCCAACGTGCACACTTTGAAGATTACCTGCTTGTGAAAATCATCTCCGGTGTATTTTTTTTTTTTTAGATTTTACTTCATCCCACCCTTTTCTTTTAACATCTTTGAAAATGGCTAACCCATCTAACATTTGCTTAGATTTGAGTCTCAGCGGTGATACAGGTGCGCCGCGTTAGGGTAATATATGGTGCCCGTCTTTCTTATCTTCTAGTGGCCCTCTTACAGGTGAAGACTCCGTTATGAAGGATGCAACAACGGCTACGGTAGTAGCTAGAAACCTCTTCACTCCTAGAGATAATAGGCTGCTTTTAAGACGGTCCGATGAGTTGGCTGCCCAAGAGTCCCTAGCTCTCAGTGTTCAATGTGCGGGCTCTGTGTCCAACATGGGCCAACACCTACTTGCTCTAACCCGTCAAGTTGAATCATTGACGGCGGAGGTGGAAAATCTTAGACAAGAGATCAAACAGCTTAAGCGCGAGAATAGTGATTTGTACATGCTTGCAAATAATTATTTGACGAGCATGAAAAGGAAGCTTGATCAGCTGCAAGAATCTGAAGGTCGAATTCAAAGTGACCGTCAAAGGTTTGTGGCTTTTTTTCAGAGGCACCTTTTGCCTTCGTCATCTAGCGTTCAACCAAGTATTGAGGCCTCGAATAATCTATCTTCGATGCCTCCTGCTCCTGGAGTTTTGCCAAGTAGTGGGGCTTCACGTGAGCAACCTTTGTGAAAGCTCCATCTTTTGTACGCAATTGTAATTTCTCGGAGATCAATGGACATGCTTTATTTCATTAAATGCATTGTGCTAAATACAGATAAAACATATATATCACCAAGATGTGTTATTTCCTCTTTTTTTTTTTTTTTTTTTTTTTTTTTTTTTAACCACACTTTTGCAAGTGGTGCCGTGACACCATCCTTCCCTTATTTTCTTCTTTGCAATAATTCTGTCGCCACCACCTCTTTTCCTTTTCCTTCTTGACTTGCTAACCGTAGCTTGCAATTTCTTTTTGTGTGCGTGTGCATTGTCCTGATGATGAGTATGACAGACTGGCACCGCTGGGTTCCTAGCTGCACTGCATGTGGACCATTTATTTATTTATTTATTTGCAATCATCTTATTACATTCTTCACTGCATGCGCATTTTTGTTTGCACAGTCATCTCAATTACATTCTTCACTGCATGCGGATTGCTATTTGCACAGTCACTGCAACATTGTTTGCACAGTCGTTGCACTTCATTCGCTTCTCTGGGTTCATGTGCATATATATATATATGTATTTATATGGGATTGAATCGTCATCGCACAACCATTGCACAGCCACTGCATTGCCTGCCTTCTTACATCCCGACTGCCCTGTCCTGCAATCCTGCGCTGCCGGTAACTGCACGCACCGCTTCCTTGCTACACTGCGTTCTCCACGTCTGCTGCCCGTTGAACTGGGTGCTAGACCAAAAAGGGTGGTTGCGAGCGTAGGTTTGAACTGCCAAGGCGAGTTGCTTTCCACTTCTTCAACCTTTGCAGCTCTCTGTGCTATTTGTGGGAGTTCAGTTGCTGTGGATAGGAAGGAGAGGAAACAGTCACTTAGCAAGTTTCTTTGCACAACCTTTGCTCTGTAAGGTTTATTCCTTTTAAGCTGAAGACGATTTTGATATGTACATATGTATATATATATATATATATGTATAAGTCCATGTCAAAATCCATATAGGATTTAACCATCAAGGATTTACAAAAAGAAATTAACCAAATTAAATCAGAAATTAAATTTTTAAAATCTGAAAATACAGAAATTCGTTCACAACTCAGTAGAGCACGTACACAAGCGCTTGTAGAAGAACAAGGTAATTCTTCCTCAAACTCTGATTCCGACGCTCACTCAAAAAAATCTTCTTCTTCAAAGGACCTTGTTTTAAGTCTTTTAGACAAAATTAGAATTAGAAAAGGGTATTCTAAAATCAAAATAATAATTGACGATTTTTCCTTAGAAACCATCGCTTTAATCGATTCAGGCGCAGATTTAAATTGCATTCAAGAAGGGTTAATACCTACAAAGTATTATCACAAATCAACTGAGGTACTTAGCGCTGCTAATCAATCCCCAATGAATTTAAAATATGAGATCCCCAAAGCCCGTGTTTGTCAACAAAATGTTTGTTTTAAAACTCCATTCGTTTTAATTAAAAATATTTCTGATCCAGTTATTTTGGGACTCCCTTTCATTGCATTAATTTATCCTTTTAAAGTTCATCACAACTGTATTTCAACAAAGGTTTTTGGCCAAAAAATTACTTTTGAATTTTGCATAGAAACAGATCTTAAAAAGTTAAAACAACTACAAAAGGATAGTGTTTCAAAAACTGTGACATCCCGTCCCGGAATTAGCAAAACGTACATGTGATTTGACCGTTTTACCCCTAGTTTGTCTTGTTATGTTATTTGGTTGTTTTGTGTGTGTGGCATGTGTTGGACCACACCCACACCTGCACACACACTGTCTCACTCTCCCTCTTCCTCTGTCACTTTCCCTGTCTCTCTCTCTCCCCCGAGTCCTTATTCTTCTTCTTCCTCTTCCTTAAACTGGTACGGACACACACACACCTACCATATTTCGCACAGATCGAGGAAACCAAGGGTGTAGTTGTGATCGTGAGGTCGAGGGGAGCACTGACGTACCATTTTCAGGTAGGGAAACCACCATTTTCAGGTCGATTCGAGGTTTTCCGATTTTTGCACTATTCATGCAAACTCATTCTTGCGTGTTTCTGTAAATTTTAAGCTTGTAGATGTCCTTGTGAGGTCCCAAGGAGCTTGGGAGTGTATCGTTGGACGGATTTGGACGTCGAAATCACGAACTGTAAGTTTAGCCGGATTTTCATATTTTTAGAAAGTTTGATTCCGTTGTTTTTAGGCTCTAAAACTAGTTCAACGTGGTAGATGAGGTTTGGGGCTTCATTTTGGTATAAAATACGTGAAAAATGGATGAAAAACGACGGAGAATAGTGGGTTTTAAACTTTCCCAGTTTTCCGGTGGCCGGAGTCCGGCGAGGGTTGATCGGAGAAGAAAGGAGAATATTTCGTTAGGGTTTAACGGAATATTCCTAACGGCAGTGACGGCGTCAGTTAGGTTTAACGGAATATTCCGTTGGTTTAATGGAATATTCCTGACGGCGTCACTTGACGCCGTCAGTGTGCCTGGCACGTGGCCGCGCGTGGGGGCACGTGGCCGCGCGTGGGGGCGCGTGGGTCCGTGCCTGTTTTGGCGCGTGAGGGCGCGTGGGAGGTCCAAAAATTATTTTAAAAATATGGGTATGCTCGTGAGGTTGTGTAGATCACGTTGGTATATTCATTTGTCCATTTTGAGCAATGTATGAGAAGTTATTTTGAACGGACGGTTATGTGCTTTAAAGTTAACGTTTTTATAGTTAATTCGCATATAGGTGACACGTATCCCGAGGACGAGCGTGCACATTCGAGGCAGGGGGGCTACGACCCTTCCACATACCAGTGAGTGGGCTTTTGTTTTCCGTATATACCTATATACATATTATTTCCCAGAATTTAGTATGAATGCTTCGTTATATGCCATTCCTTGTATGTAACTAGTGGTTAAGCATGATTAGTGGCATATATATTTAATTATATATTCGATTACGCATATGTCATATATATATATATATATATATGTTGGTGCTGTGGAGGCATAGGTAAGTGCCAGGTAAGCGTTAGTTAACGATTGCATTAAATAGTGGTTAGAAATGCTTAGAGAGCTCATAACCTGCACCCCCGGTGTTAGTGCTCCTGCCCAGAGTAGGACACAGTCCTTCACGTGTTGTTCACCTCCCGCACCACACGCTCAGCTTGAATCCAAGTTAGGTGCACAGTCCTGTCGTACAGATCACTATCGGTGGTTCCGACTCGTAGGTGACCCGCGATTATTCGCACAGCCTTCACGTGATCGTAGCACTAGAGCGTTCATATGTATTACACCCAGGCCTGTCGTACAGACCACTATAGGTGGTTCCGACTCGTGGGCAGGTTTAGTGATTGAGTTTGAGATTTGAGCTCTACATTCAGCCGTACAGGTCACTTAGGGGACTCCGGCTGTCAGATTATTATGCTATGGATGTGATTTATACCTGAGCACTTGCATGTTATTATGAGGTTTTGAGATGGCATACCTGTGAGCATGATTGGCATACCCTTGAGCATGACTTAGCATATCTACGTATATGTGTTTATTTTCTGAGAAGTATACAGGTTTTACGGCGAGGGGTTAGAATGTATTTTATGAAATGGTTTTCAAAGAATTTGTTTTTGCCCACTCACGCTTTTGTTTTGCGCCCCTCCAGGTTCTAGTAGCTTAGCGGGTTCGGTGGTTTTCCCCAGAGGACGTCCCGGCATTCTGACAGACACTCACCTATGTAGGGTCACCTTCGGGTGCACTATTGTTGTATCGTTTTTTTGGACTACTGTAGGCTTTAAGCTCTGAATTCAGCGTCTCACTTACACTTGCACTCGTATTTTCACTTTTATTTGCTAGTTTTTAAATTATTCGTACTTTTATATTATTTCCTTTAGCTTCCGCACTGTGCACATGGCTACGTCACTTCCACGTGACGGCCAGCATGCCCTGATCTCGGTTGGGGTGTGTCAAAAACTCTCAACCAGATTACTGCAAAATCCCAACAAATTGCTTTTTTACAGGAAGAAATTCTTGACAAAAGAATTGAAGAATAGTTAACAAACAAATCTTTATTAGATTCTATTCTCCACTTTTCTGATAAGCTCACCAAAGAAATTTGTTCAGATCTTCCAAATGCTTTTTGGCATAGAAAACAGCATATTGTTAAACTCCCTTATATTAAAGATTTTGTTGAATCAAAAATCCCCACCAAAGCACGACCGATTCAAATGAACCAAGAAGTTTTAGAGTTTTGTAAAACCGAAATTAATCAACTTTTAGAAAAGGGAATTATTCGTAAAAGCAAATCTCCATGGTCTTGCCCTGCTTTTTATGTCCAGAAAAATGCAGAATTAGAACGCGGCGTTCCACGATTAGTTATTAACTACAAACCTTTGAATGATGTTTTATAATGGATCTGATATCCAATTCCTAACAAAAGAGATTTGATAAAAAGACTTTCTCAAGCAACTGTTTTTTCCAAATTTGATATGAAATCAGGCTTCTGGCAAATCCAAATTCATGAATCTGATAAGTACAAAACTGCTTTCGTAACTCCTTTCAGACACTATGAGTGGAATGTAATGCCCTTCGGCTTGAAAAACGCACCAAGTGAATTTCAAAATATCATGAATGAGATTTTTAATCAATACAGCCATTTTTCGATTGTTTATATTGATGATGTATTAATTTTCTCAAAATCAATAGATGAGCATTGGAAACATTTGCATGCATTTGTTAGGATCATTAGGTCTAATGGGTTAGTCGTCTCGGCATCTAAGATTAAGTTATTTCAAACCAAAGTTAGATTTTTAGGTTACCATATTTACAGGTCTACCATTCAACCAATTGATCGAGTCATCCAGTTTGCTGATAAGTTTCTAGACCAAATTATTGACAAAACCCAGCTTCAGCGATTCCTTGGATCTCTCAATTATGTTTCAGAATTTTATCCTCATCTTCGTCAACAATGTAAACCTTTGTTTGATCGTCTCAAGGAGAATCCTCCATCATGGACTCAAAATCATACTTCCATTGTCAAACAGATAAAGAATCATGTCAAGAATTTACCTTGCCTTGGCATTCCAACTCCCGGCTCTCTCAAAATAGTCGAGACCGATGCTTCTGATATCGGTTATGGAGGTATCCTCAAACAAAAAACTTCTTCCGAATCTCCTGAACAAATTGTTCGTTTTCATTCAGGAATTTGGAATCCGACTCAAAGTAACTATAATACTATTAAAAAAGAGATTTTATCAATTGTATTATGCATTAGCAAATTCCAAGATGATTTATTAAATCAAAAATTTTTAGTTCGTGTTGATTGCAAATCTGCAAAACATGTTTTACAAAAGGATGTTCAAAATATTGCATCAAAACAAATTTTTGCACGCTGGCAAGCCATATTAAGTATTTTTGATTTTGAAATTGAATACATTAAAGGCAGCCAGAATTGCATACCAGATTTTCTGACCAGAGAATTTTTGCAGGGGAAGAATGGGTTCCAATCCTAATCAAAGAAGGCTTCCAGCCACTCTCACCCAAACCCCAGCACCAGTAAAACAAGAGTCTATTCCCGACTCTTCATCGGCCCTCGCCATTACAAACAGATTCACTCCATTAGGATCCACACTAGGAAATATCCGACCAAATTACCAAACAGCTTTAGCTACTCCTTTTGATCCTTACTCTTCAGTACGTTCTCCAACACCTTCACAACCCAAAACACCTAGCTATGCTAAAACCTCTCCATATATCCAAAACTCCACTACTGAAAAGCTTTTTTGCATACCTCTTGACATTGATAAAAATCAACCTCCAGAACGCATTGCTAAACTGCTTTTGCCCCCAAATTCTCACTATCTCCCAGCAACACCATACAAAAGCCTCAAATACTACCAAGCCATTCTCTCTGAGACCGAAAGCTTTGCCATTAAGCCAATTTACAACACCACTCACCAAAATAAAATTTTATACCATTCACTTCATATTGGAAAATTTCTCATTGAACAAGATTGGGGTCTCCCCCTTTATCATACCAAAACCCTTCACACCCAGCATGTTCTCATACCGAACAACAATTATAATTATTATGATTACATTCAAGCTTGGACTAATATTTTTCTTCATCAGACGGAAGATTTTAGTCATTCATGGTTCGTGACCTTTGATAAAAGTTTCAGATTGAGATTCCCAGCATGGTTTCCAGATTGGTGGGCCACTCATGGCCCAAATATTTCCCTTGTCCCTGATGATCTTCGTCAAGCACTAAACAATAGTTTCAAGACTGGTTTTGACCGAAGCCGTTTTGACAGCAGGGTTTCCTTATTCTCTTTATTCATGGCCAAGTACAAAGTTCCATGGATCTTAAAATGGAATTTCCAGTTAGACAACGGAGGAATTTTCAGGGTCCGGTGGGTGAAATGGTGGGACAAATTCAACTACCAAAAGATTATTGATCTAGTTCGTGCTGAATTTCCCCAGAGTTCGGCTCCAGCAATTGCTGCATCTTCTTCGCAGGCCTTGCCAGACACTCAGCAATTTCCTGATCTCCCGAAAGCTCAAGAACCAGTTCAATCTCTATCAGACATTAGTCCATCCTCCTCCCTCAAAGGAAAGTCCAAGTCAGCCAAATCCTTTAGCTCGAAGAAAGAAAAATCTGCAAAGACTACCCAGCTTCTAGACATGGCCCAGCAGCTCATGGCTGAAGCAGCAATGCTCCAGAAAAAGAAAGGTTCCGATTCGGACTCTGACGCTTCTGATGCAGAATCTCAACCTCCCGCCAATTGGGCTGATCAAGTGGACCTTTAAGACGCACAAGATCCGTTTGATTTTTGAAACTGTTTTTTTTGCCCATGTGATTGTATCAGCCCAACAACATCATCAGCAGTAGCTGCTTTCATCTCTTCCGTAAAAGACAAAGCATTATTCTCCAATAGTGAAAAACAAAAAAGTCACTGTTCATCCAGCTTTTGTAAAAGAATCAAAGCATCTTCACTATTCATTTAACTTTTGTAAAAGAATCAAAGCATCTTCACTATTCACTCAACTTTTGGAAGAGAAACAACGTGACTCCACAGTAAGGATTCTTCAATCAGCCAGCTTTGACAGTTTTCTCCTCATGCCAGCGAGATTCCCGGATCAAGATTGCATTCCTCAATCGTTCTCCTCCCTCTATAAAAGAGGAATTCATCTTCAGAAGAAGGACACGGGTTTTTTAACTCAATAGCTCAGTTCAAGAATACATCTCTCTCCTTATCCACAAAGGACAGAGATTATTTTCCCAAACACTTGTAATACATATATTATTCAGGATGCCTGCGAGCTCCACCTTGTTTACTTGTTTCATCTGCCATTAGGCAATACCTGTTTGTAATCTACATTGCAGTAAGTTTTCAATAAAACTTATTTTCCAAAAATATTTGCATCATTACATTTAATTCATTATTCTTTTTAATTCAATATATTGATATGTTTCTTTGTTTTTATATGCTTTACTTCCGCACTCTGAATTCTATGGAAGGCTTTGCCTCTTACAATATGGAAGGCTATGCCTCCTACCTTTAGTTCCACCTCATTTGGTATCAGAGCCAAGTGGTTGGTAATTGCTTTAGCATCTATTTGATCTATTTCTGATTCATACATTCTTATATTCTATCTGCATTTCTTAATCGTCGGTCCTCAGTTCTTCTTTCTTCCAGCCAAACAGTAAGACGTGGTCCAAATAATAAGTCCCAGGAGAGGCATGAGCGGAGCGCATGAGCAGGGGAAGAGTCTAGACATACGAGGAAGGTGAATCTTTTAAGTCTTGCATATAGCATATTTGTTTTTGTGTGCATCATGAGTAGATTATTTAGATTTAATTCAATAGCCAGCACTAGCTCTAGATCCAACTTAGGAACTATACTTGACATTGTCAATGAAGAACAAAAATTGGATTTTCAAACAGACGAAAGTATTGATTTTTCTGAGTGGAATATTCCAAAGGTTTCAACCCAAAATATTTACAAGAAAAAATGGTCTTTGACCTCTTTTAAATCAGAACATCACGTCAAAACAGTTGAGAAGGCTTATGCTCTTAGCAAAGAACATGAGACTTGTCAATTATTCTCTGGAACAAATCAAAGCGCATCGCAAAAATGGTCATAATTATCTTCATATTGGTTTAGTTCAAATCGCAGTTAAACCATTAACTCGAAAAGGTCTTAACACTTCTATCCTTTTATGTTTACGCGACGCTAGATTTACTGATTTCAACGATAGTATACTGGGAATGATTGAATCTAGCCTTTACAACGGACCTATCCATTTTGATTGTTTTCCCGATCTCACAATAAGTCTTTCCGATCCACATGTTTTAAAAGCTCTTACTCTTAATATCAAAACCTCCGGGTACCAAGTCCTGGAAGGAACACAACCTCTGGCACTTATTTTTAGAATTTATTACAAAGTCACTGGCACAAACATGAATTTTCAAGCTTTGAACAAAAGTCCTCGTGACCACACTCTTTTGATCCAAACAACCCAAGAAGGCGCAAACATAAGAGTACCAAGAACTATTAGGTGGTCAGACATCAGTCTCCCTTCATATTGGTGTTTAATTAATGAAAGTAAGCCGGTTTCCGTCCAAAACAGTCTTGTTAATCTTGACAACATTGAACAATATTTTGACAGCACTGTAAAAATCAATTTTGATAGACTAGCAAGAAAATCTTGTGAATCAGTACATTCACATAAATCTTTTACTCCAAGCAGACAGTCTTTTTCTGGATCCACGTCAACCGATAGATTGGGTCGAGATCAAGATTTAATCAAATCTTTAGTAAACAAAAAGTTAAAAGAGCAGGAAGCTGCACAACAAGATTTAATCAATGATTTGCTCAAATTAAAGTCTGTCGACACTTCTTCACAAGTTGCACATCCTGTTTATCATCCTCCAAACCAAGAAGAACCCACTTCTCCAACTGCTTCTGATTTTGAAACAACATTGGTGAATCACCAATTACTTGTTTTAAACAAACCACATAAAATCCGATGGAGGAAGCTTAAAACAGACATCGCTTCTGAGGAAAATATTCCCAGAAGAAATATTTTTAGAAAAAAGTATTGTGATGAAGAAAAGCTAGCCATATATGCCGAATGGAAAGCTTTTGTGGAACAATACCAATTTGAAATATCTTTCTTTGATTTTATTGAAAAACATTATGAAACCAAAAATAAAGTTACGGTTGTTACCAAAGAAAATTGGGTTAAGGAAGACAAAACTTTGGTTTCCTCTAGTCATCCTCCCAAAGAAACTATTTTAATTTCTACTGGAAATACCAACATTCCCGCAACCCCTTTCAAAATTCCAAAAGAGGATTCTGGTTTTAAACCTGTCATTGAGCAGAATAATTTTACAAACCAAAGTCTTCACACTATTGGAAAACAGTTAGATAAAATTGAAACAAAAATTGACAAATTGTCTCAACCAAAATCTTCTCAAAAAGAAAAACCTTTAGTAAATTTTACTGATACCGCTTCAAGTTCCACTGCTTTAAAATCTATGACTACTTTACAAAAAATTGATCATATATGCTCACTGAGCTCAAAAAAGAGAAAGTTGTTAATGTTTTGCAAAACAATGATGTTTCCATCGAAGAAGGCAACACATCTGATCCAGATTTTTCTCAGGACACAGAAACTAGTTTTGCTATTCAAAATATTGAAAATGCTTTTCAAAACATTGATCTTCAGCCAACTTTTGATTTAAAACGCATTCATACTCATCCTGTCAACCCTACTTCTCTTACAAAAAACTGGTATCCCAGGCCAACTCCCCCTGATCTTCAGTTTGAAGAAAGAAATATCCAAAATCAATTTTCAGTCTCTGCTGACAAACTCTATGAATGGAATATAGATGAATTGTCAGAACAAGAACTTTTGAACAAACTTCAACATATGTCCATGGTTGCTAATAGCTACAGTTCAAATCACAATTTTACACAAACACAAATCGTTGATCTTCTCGTCACTAGTTTCACTGGAATGCTTCATTCTTGGTGGGAGAAGCACTTAACTTCTCAGTCCAGAGATGAAATACGTTTTGTGGTCAAAAAAGATGAGGAAGGACTTCCCATCTTTGATGAAACGATAGGACAAGGAATACCCGACGGAGTAAATACTTTACTTTATACGATTATAGAACACTTTATAGGAACACCCAGCAACGTCACTACTCGTATTCACGACCAACTGAGTAATTTAAGGTGTCCAACCTTAAGTGATTTCAGATGGTATAAAGATGTTTTCATATCCAGAGTTATGCTTAGAGAAGATACTAATCAACCCTTTTGGAAAGAAAAATTTATCAATGGTTTACCAAATCTTTTTGCTCACAAAATCCGAAATGTTTTAGTAAATGAAGAAGGTGTCATACCTTATCATACCCTTACTTATGGTAACATAGTTAATGTTATACAAAAGGAAGGATTGAAAATGTGTATGACATGAAGATTTCAAAACAAGTTAATAAGGATAAATCTATTGCTAAATACGAACTTGGAACATTTTGTGAACAATATGGTTTACCTCCGATTGCTCCTTCGAATAAAAAGAAAAGAGCCCAACAAACCAGCAGATTTTCTAAATATCAGTCCAGATTTTACAAAAACAAAAAATCTTCCAACAAACCTTTTCAAACAAATAAATTTTATGAAAAACCATCTCCAAACAAAAAACCCTTTCGAAAGCCTAAAAAGGATTTTCAAAATAAAAAGGGAAAATGCTACAAATGTGGCAAATTTGATCATTATGCAAATGAATGTAGAGTTAAAAAGGTTATTAACCAACTAAAAATCTCTGAAGAAGAGAAGGTTCAACTTATTCAGGCTTTAGAAATTAGAAATACTGACTCTAGTCAATCTGATAAAAATCCCGATTTTTTCGTCTCTAACTCTAGCAGTTCTAGCGACGTCTCCTCGCCAAACATTAAGTTTGGGTGCACGGACACTTGTTGTAATAAAATTTCAGTGCTTAATAAGCAAGAAGAACAAGAAGAGTTTTTAATGGAATTAATTAGTAAAGTCAATGACCCTGATTTAAAATCTTTTTTCAAATATATATATATATATATATTGGTTTCGACATGCACTTTCTAACATGCACTTATATATATATATATATATTGATTTTGACATGCACTTTCTGACATGCACTTGTATATATATATATATATATATAGATTTTGACATGCACTTTCTGACATGCACTCATATATATATATATATATATGTTGATTGTCTCATCTTTGTGCGTATAAAATATGTAATGTGTGTACCCCACTGATGGTTTCTTAATTTTTTTTTAATTTTTATTTTTGGGAAGGCAGAGCATGATGCTAGGACCCTCATGAAGTTTCCAAAGGTGTGGTAGCTGGTGGCAGAGCGGGCAGGATTGCGGGTGTACATATGCTTTTTTGCTGCCTAGTTTTTGTGCAAGAGACTGTTGTGTAGTGCCTTTTGATCACAGTTTTTTCCCTTGGTGGTGCGCTGCTGTGTGGTGCTGTGCAAGAGACTGCAGCGGGGCTTCGCTGTGTAATGCCTTTTGGTCACAGTTTTCCCTTGGTGGTGACGTCACTATGCGGTGGAAGAAGCTGCTTGCGTAATCGCTGCGGGGTTGCGTAGTGCGATTACATGACATTTTGGTTTTCTTTGCCACTGTAGCGTGTCTTGAAGGACCGTTCTATGGCTGCCCTTTTTGCTGTGCTGCTTAAGTTTTGTGGCTGATTTTGCTTTGTTGTGGTCATGGTATTTTTCAAGTGTTTTAAGAGCAACACCATCACCATTCTTGCGAAGGAAAGTGATTTGCAAGATAGGGGAACAACGCTGAAGATTTACGCCCCACTGACTGACCCTAAGGCGCTTGCTCTTCCTATAAAAGACTACTCCATGCATATTAAGTCGTGGTCTTCTGAAGTATCTTGGGAGGTGGCAGACTTTGTTCGATCAAATATGAAGAAGAAGGCGTGCACACTGAGGATTCTTATCTTGAACCCTTCGCACCATGCTCGTGACAATCATCCGGCTTCGTTTAAGCTTCTTTGTGATCAAATCCGCAGCGGAGCTATGGCTTGGAATGATGCCTTGTCGACTACCGGAGAAGCTGTTTTTGCTGAGTCTTATTGGGAGTGGTTTGAAGATGTCTTGGGCCGATCTAAACATGTGCTTACTAGCGTGGGCCTTTACCATGCCGTGTACACATCTTTGTTCAGTTATGATCTCCATCATTCTGTCCTTCATGCGTTCTTCGAGCATTGGTGTTCAGCGACTAACACGCTTCATACAGCTCAAGGAGAGATGCCAATTTCACTTTGGGATCTCCACAAGATAGGGGGCTTGCAATCCAAGGTAAGTTTTATGACGAGGTCGTTCCTAGTGCGGAGGAACTTTCTTTCTGCAATAGCCGAGGATTGCCTGCGAGTTGTCGCTGTTTATTTTGGGCATATCACAAGCTTTCCCAAGATACTCAAGGTAAATCAGGCGTGAAGATTTCTTCATGGATCTGCTTCTGGTATTGGGAGGACACAAGGTACAAGAAGTCTTTGAAGAAAAGAAGTTGCAACAAAACCACGAAGCCAAAGGGAGACCCATATTCGTCTGGTGCTATTGGTTCAGCTAGGCGCCGCTCCCCTGCCAAGTTGAGAGTGTTTGAGGATCTTGGCATAGCATCAGAGCATGTGGAAGAATCTTACCTAGTTGCTTTCTTAGCTTGTTGGCTTTGTAAGTTTGTTTTTCCAACCGGCGACGTCAACTTTGTTCGTCCTGGGGTTTTCAAAGTTGCTAGCAAGATGGTTGCAGGTGAATCTTTTAATCTTGCTATCCCGGTCTTAGCCAACATTTATAACGGCTTAAGTGTTATTTCGAACTCGGCAAACACTGAAGATCGTGTTGCGGTTCTTCCCTACCACTACATGTATGGTTGGTTGGGTGAGTACTTTGGTACTCATTTTTTTTCTTTAACTCTAGACAAGTCGTGGCCTTTGATGACGAAGTATTCTGGCGTGCTTTCTTCGAAGAGCCTCAATGATTCCCAGGCGCAAGCATTATTTAGAAGCTGTGAAGGCTTGAAGATGGACCATCTGGCGAGAGTTGGCTCGGTGCGGCGAGCCATCATGGATGATTCGCATCTTCGCTTCTCGGACTTATCTTACCTTATAAGTCTTCGCTCGGGGTATGTTTCTTTACGGCAAGAAGACCGATGCATTGTTCAGCAGTATAGTCCCCACCGTTTCAGCAGGCAATTTGGTTTTGTCCAAAATGTGCCAGGCAAACTGAAGGAAAAAAAAAACAATTAAACTCCTTGCAAGCCGTGTATATGCATTAGGAGTCTTGTACCCGTGCATGTACAAATGCTTCTATCACCCTGCCGGCCAAAGACGAGTTCGAGAGTAGTCTAGTAACCCGTGCTTACGTAAGTTGGTGGTCAAAGGTACATTATGAGAACTTGGGGATGGCAAGTGGTACCAATTCTTCTCATTCACGCCTTGATGTATCAAGGGGGGGTTGTTCTGTGGTTCCTACGCAACTGATACCTTTTGATTGCGCGAGTGCTGCTACTTTACAAGATAGACCAGTGATTTTAGTCCTTCAATGCCCACGCTTGTCTTCTCAACATCTGGATGTATCTGAAGAGGCCGGTGATGAAGTTGATTCGCACGAAGATGGACTTGTTTTACGGCAGCCTCAACAAGTTTTAAACAAGCGACGTCTTGAAGGTGCTCAGGCCGATAGCGATGTCAATTTTTGTCATAAGAAGAAAGAAGCATTTAGGCTCCCTCAACTCGATGGCAGTGTGTCGTTTGAGAAAGATGTATGCATCTTCTTCTCTCTTATAACTTCTTCTGCTTTCATTGTTCTAGCTTTTGTTTATAACAGCTTTCTTTGTTTTCTTTAGGTTGGGCCTTCTTGTTCTTTTGACTTGGCGACCACAGGTATTTATTCTTATACGGAGATGCTATTTGGAGGCGACCTACCTACAGGCGGGGAGATTGGGGATCCACCTGGTACAGAGCTTGTCCCAAGTCCGTCAAGTTTCCCAAGTTTGCCGTGTGTAGGTGGAGGCATGCAAGATCCCGTCATGCGTTCTATACCTTTGCCAGCTAGCTCTGAGATCTCTCTAAGAGGGCCAAACCTTAGTGGTACTGAGCAGCTTATTCATCGCATCAATCTTCGTGCGGCAATGGATATCAAGAGCCATATTGAGGGGAGGATTTCAAAATGCCCGTTAGAGGACATTACGTTGCTTAAGGAGGACTTGTCGAGACTTGTTTCTGCAATTGACAATCTTAACATTGATTCTTCATCCTTGAAGATCAAGATTGCTGAACTTATGGCCGCCTCAACTGAGTATTCTTCCTTGCGTGTTATTTCCTCGAAGAAGTTGAGTCCAGATGTTAGAGCTCACCAACTTGCTGCAATAGACTTGTCACTAACCCAAGCTCGGTCTTCTCAGCAAGCTGCTTCGGGAGATTATCAATCCACAAAGACTTCTTTACCTTCCGTCCAGGTACGTCTAGATACGTTGATGCGAGAGAAAGAACAGCTGGGCATCGAGGCATCAAAACTTGAAAGTGTTCTCGGGGAGCAGGGAGCTACACTTTCTCAATGCCAAGAGGAGATTTCACGCCTAGAACAAGAGAAAGACATGGCTATGGAGTTGCCCATCATGTCTCTCACCGAGGTAGAGACTTTGAAGACTTTGGAAGGCTTGCTTGAAGATCGCCTCCGTAGTTTTAGGGACATAGTTTTCGAGTAGTGTCTTCTGCCCTTTTTTTTTTTTTTTTTTTTGTAATCAGACTTTTTCCTTTAAAGAAATAAAATGTTTGCATTCTTGAATTTGCTCTTTATTCTTCAAAGTGTTTGTGTTTTTTTGTTGATGATGTGACTGTACTTGAAGTTTTGAAGTTTCAAGTTGCCTACGTACCCTTGGTTAAGGAGGGATCAAGTCATGACGTAGTTCAAATGAGTGATGGTTTTTTTTTTTTTTTTTTTTTTTTTGATGATTTTGATGATGATTTTGCCGTACACAGTTTATGCTCTTGCAAGCCAGGAGTGTGGTGCGTTTGCTTTAAGGGTAGTAGCACTTCAAAAATCTGCCGTTGATGGGCCGATCTTCAAGCCGTCTTCTGCCATAATTAAGTAGGCGTCGTTGGTGTAGACCTGTTGAATTATGTAGGGTCCATCCCATTTTGATGTGAACTTGCTTTTTGTCTTATGAGTTGTGATGATAGGCCTACGCAATGCCAGCACGAGATCTCCAGCTTGGAAAGACCTAGGGCGGACTTTCTTGTTGAATGCCTTGGATAACCGTGCTTGGTAGCATTCCAAGTGTTGTTGAGCTTCGAGCCTTCTTTCATCCAGTGCTTCCAACTCTTGAAGGCGCAACTTTGCATTTTCTTCATTAGTCAAGCCTTCTTGTATAGCCATCCTTAGTAAGGGGATTTGACTTTCGAGCGGTAGAACAACTTCCACGCCATATACGAGAGAATAAGGTGTAGCTTGGGTGGGAGTCCTATGCGTAGTCCTATATGGCCAAAGTGCTTCACTTATTCTTTCATGCCAGTCTCTCTTTGTTCGACTGATTACCTTTTTCAGGAGGTTGCACAGCGTCTTATTGACTGCTTCCGCGAGGCCGTTGGCCGGAGCATGATACATGGAAGACTTATGCTGCTTGAACTTGTATTTGTCGCAAAGCTCGTCCATGAGTCGGTTTGAGAACTGTTTTCCGTTGTCAGTGATAATGTAGTGAGGCACACCATATCAGTGGATGATATGCTCCTTGATGAAACAAACGACAGTTTCTTTTTTGACTTCCCTTAAAGGTATGACTTCAACCCACTTGGAGAAGTAATCTGTTGCAGCTAGGATGTAAGCTTCTCCTGCAGATGACTTTGGCATAATTGGTACTACAACGTCCAATCCCCATGCGTCGAATGGCCATGAAGCAACTGTAGGGTGTAATGGTTCAGGCGGTTGATGTATGAAGTTGGTGTGGAATTGGCAGGCTTGGCACCTTTTGGCGTGTTCCAGGCAGTCCTTCACCATGCTCGGCCAGTAGTAACCCATTCTTTTAAGCTGGAAATGTAGCTTTGGTCCAGACTGATGTGCCCCACACACACACCTGAATGTGCTTCTTCCATGGCTTGATTAGCTTCTTCCTCGCCTAGGCATCTCAAGAGCACTCATTCAAAAGAGCGTCGGTAGAGTGTTCCTTTGTAGTAAAGGAAGTGAGGTGCTCGTCGACATATTTCGGCACGGTGTCTAAGATCATCTGGAAGCTTTCCGTGCTCTAAGTCGTTGATCAGCGGCTGTCTCCACTCGTCAGCATCGACTGGAAGTACTGAGATGACATTTGTAGCATCAAGTGACATTTCATTAACGAGTGGAATCACCCATCTTTGGCAAACTGGCACGTCTGCAGCTTCATTTTTTCTTAGTGTCATACTCGAGGCTAGATTGGCGAGAGAGTCTGCCATTTGATTTTCCTTTCTTGGCACATGTTCTAGTGTCACAGCCTCGAACTTTTGTAGCAGTTGAGTCGCTAGCCGGAAGTATGGGACGAGATCATCTTTCCTCACGTCATATTCAGTTAAGAGTTGATTAATTATGAGCTTGGAATCGCCATATACCTCAAGAGCTGTGATTTCCATGTTGATCACCATTTGGAGCCCGATGATCAATGCTTGGTACTCAGCAACATTGTTGGAGCATAGCTTAGTCAGTTGGAAGGAGTAAGGTAGTATTTGCCTTTGTGGCGACATGAATACTACTCCTGCCCCCGCTCCGTCTGCTCGTGCGGATCCGTCGAAGAACATCGTCCGTGTAGGGAAGATGTCGATGTAGAACACCTCCTCGTCAAGCAAGTCGTCTGAGATTTTCCAATCAGCCGGGATTGGATGATCGGCAAGGAAGTCTGCTAGCGCTTGTCCCTTGACGGCTTTAGCTGGGACGTAAATGATCTCATATTGATTAAGAAGCAAAGCCCATTTAGCGAGTCGCCCTGTCAAGACTGGCTTAGACATGACGTATTTGACAGGGTTGGCTTTAGCAACCAAGTAGATGGTGTAAGCATGCATGTAATGTCTGAGCTTCTGAATGGTAAACACCAAAGCGAGGCACATCTTTTCTATTGAGGAATAGTTCAACTCAGCGCCGGTGAGAGTTCGACTGAGGTAGTGAAAGTGCTCCTTCTTTCTGGGATTCATTCTCTTGTGCCAAGAGTGCTCCGATTGAACTTTCCTAAGCAGCAATATACAATATGAGCGGTTTTCCCGGGCACAGGTTCCCCTAGGACAGGTGGATTTGACAAATATTTCTTTATGCTTTCAAAAGCATTATGGCATGCTTTGTCTCATACGAATGGAACATCTTTCTTCATAAGACGACTAAACGGTTGACAACGCCCTGCGAGGTTGGAGATGAAGCGTCTGATGAAGGCTAGCCGTCCTTATAGACTTTTCAGCTCATGCAGGTTTCTTGGCTCGGGCATGCTTTGAATGGCCTTGATCTTTGATTGGTCCACTTCAATACCACGATGCTTGACGATGAAGCCGAGGAATTTTCCAGAGGTGACGCGAAACGCACACTTTAACGGGTTCATCTTGAGGTTGTATTTTCGCAGCCTTTCGAACACTATTCGCAGATCCTTCAAGTGGTCTGATCTTTTCTTTATCTTAACCACCACATCATCTACGTAACATTCTACGTTTTTGTGTAGCATGTCATTGAAGATTTTTTGCATTGCCCGTTGATACGTAGCTCCAGCGTTCTTTAGACCAAAAGGCATCACCTTGTAGCAATAGATACCTTTTGGAGTGCGAAAAGCTGTTAGTTCCTCATCTTCGAGGGCCATGCGAATTTGATTGTACCCAGAAGAGCCATCCATGAATGATAATGCCTCATGGCCAGTGGTTGCATCCACCATGATTTCAATGATTGGCAAGGGGAAGTCATCCTTCGGGCAAGCATCATTGAGGTCCCGAAAGTCTACGCAAACACGTATTTGTCCTGATTTTTTAAGGACAATTACGATGTTGGAGATCCACTTGGGGTATTGCACTTCTCAAATAAAGCCTGCTTCGATTAGCTTATCGATCTCGACCTCGATTAGTGGGATAAGCTCAGATCGATAGCGTCATTGAGTTTGCTTTATCGATCGCGTTCCAGGCTTGATCGCAAGATGATGAACAATGATGATAGGGTCCAGGCTGGGCATTTCTTTGTAGGTCCAAGCAAAGACATCTTTGTACTCTAACAATAGCTGATAATACTCTTCTATCTCATCCGTACTTAATAATGCACTTACAAAGATAGGCTTTGGTTCCTCGCTTGTACCTAAGTTAAGTTCCTTGAGATCATCAACCGTGGCTTGCCCCCCATCTTCGAGCTATGGTGGTGCAGCAGTGACATCTTCCTTGGGGATTTCGTCTTCTTTGCCTTCTTGAATCGTGATGTGGAAGACATTTTGGACCTCCTCTTCAGTGCTGTCTTCTCGAGCTTGTTGGCATAAGGATTGTCCGGTGTGGATGATAGTACGCCTTCTTACTTTCAATGGTCCATTTGTGTCAACCTCTAAGATTGCTTGGCGCTTCATCCTTGAAGGAATCAAGCTTCGAACGTCGCCTTTTTTTGCTAACCCATCGAGCTTTTCTTCCTTTGGTGTTGTCTTCCTTTTTCTAAAAGGCTTTTCATTATCTTCAAATCTTTCCGAAGCTGATTATCGCAGAGGAGAGATAGCTGTGTTGCTTTGTTTCTTAGGCTTTAACAACCTTTCAAAGACAGAGCTTTGGGATGTTGGCGCGTTAAGCCTCTTGAAGACAGAGGTTCGGTCTTGACCACCAATGCGATTAAGCACTGAAATTTTGGGGCTTGAACGGCTCATCCTATCGAAGACCGACGTCCGAGAGGCGTGTTTAGGTTCTTCTTGGTCTTGTTCAATGCTCACGCTGACGTATTGAGCGCTAGTATTTTTCGCTTTGTTTGAAATCATCACAGGTGCATTTGGTGTGAAGCCAAGTCCGGCTTTGTTGTTGTCTACTCCGTAACCATGCTCTTTCAACTTCTTTTGAGTTTTGGTGAGGTTACGTTCTTTGTCATTGACAGTGTTTGAAACCTTCTTTCCAGCCGTAGAAGAGGAAGCGAAGTCGTATCCGACCTTCGACATGAGTTTATAGGCGTTTGGGTCGAAACCTTCCTCGGTCCTCTTGGTTGGAAGAAAGCTTGATTCCACCTCCTTTGGTAGAGCTTTTATGAAGCCTTGTGGTAGTCTTGTGACCTTAGCACCCCCTAGCTGTGTCAGAGGCAAAACTGCATTCGTCTTGAGCAACTTCACATTATCCGTGTGCCACTGTGTATCGGTTTTTTTTTTGTTCCAGTTTCGAATGGAGATTAACCATTCTTTCTTCTTGACATCGGGATATACCAGAATATGGGTGTGTTTGGTCCTTTTGAAGGCATCATACTCCCTTTGGTTGTTGTAGGTTTAGCAAACTCGTCATCGTCTTTGCTTGAAGATGGCACGGCTTGCTCTTTTTGCTTTTTAAGCATGGCTTGCCACTCCTGCTTTTTAGGTGCTGCTTTGCCCGTGGACTTGATCTCTTCCGGAAGAGCTTCAGGTACCACGTCTTCGTCCATGTAGAACTTGGCATCTGCAAAGTGTGATTCGGCTTCGGTGAATGGCTTGGTGTCACCTTGGATCACCTTCACTCTTTCTTGGTAAAATTTTAGGCATTGGTGAAGGGTGGACGGTACTACCCCATTTGCATGGATCCAAGGTCTTCCTAGGAGCAAGCTGTAGGAAGTTTTTGCATAAATCACGTGGAATATCGTGCTTGATTTGAGCTCATCAATGGTCATCTCTACTCGGATCATGCCCATCGCCCTTTGTCCTCCTTGGTTAAAACCCTGGATCAGCAGACGGCTTAGGGATAGTTCATTCACCTTAATGCCAATTATGGTCATTGTTGATGTTGGCATGATGTTTATGGCTGACCCACCATCCACAAGCATGCGGTTGACTTTGTGTTCCCTTACGTACCCCGAGACGAAGAGAGGACGGTTGTGAGGCTTTGATCCCAGCAGTAGGTCTTCGTCAGTGAAGTTAATTGCGTCATGGGTGGTACAACATGTGGCTGAAGCTTCGAGCCTTTGTCGTTACTTTCTTGCACTTCATGGTCGCCGGGACTTGCCAAGACTGCTGCTAGTGCTCTTCGCATCTTTTTTGGCAATTGTAGCGCTTCCTCGATGCTAAAGTGTGTTGGCAGACCTTCTTCAGGTGTGAGGATCTTTTCTACCTCAGTGGTGATAGCTTTGCCTTTTGAGGGCTCTTCTATTTCTACTTCAACCATGTGACAAGCGACGGTAGTGCACTGTTGGAAAAAGTCATTCGGGAAGTACTCGTGCAAGGAAATGGGAATGCGTGGCTTCTGCTCCATAGGTTCCCTAGCATATGTTGTCTTATCATCCTTTATGTTTCTTTTAGGCTTCCCATTGTTGCGGCTGTGGTGATTCCTTCTTTGTTCCACCTTTGGCTGTATGACTCGTGGTCTTGGTTTCCTTGTCTTTTTGTAGGTTACCAATGTCCATCCTTCTTCATCATCGGCATGTGCATCTTGGTCGCTTCCCCCCAATGATGGTTATGTAGGAGGTGCCGTGCAGCTTAAGCATTCACGGGAATGGTCAGGTGTCGCTTGGAGAGGCACAAGATCGAACGATCCAAACACAATTATAGTGGTATGTGTTGCGGCCGTGTCCTCAAGGTCGAGCTCGATTTGCCCTTGTTATGCTAGCTTTATGATAAGTTCTTTAAGAACGAAGCACTTGCTAACAGGATGGCTCACAATACGATGGTACTTGCAGTACCTAGGATCGTTTATACGATTCATTTCTTCAGGCCGCTTGCATTCGGGTAGCTCAATCACCTTTTTTTCCAGCAAGTCATCTAACATGGTAGCCATGTCAGAGTCAGGAAAAGGGTACGTTTTCTGTTCCAACTCTTTCAAGGTGCTCTTGTATCTGTCTTGGGTGCGAGAAGGCTCACCTTTCTTTATCTCCTTCGCTTTCTTCTTGGAGGAGATCTTAATGGGCGCTGATGAGGTCTTGATGGGGTTAGTGTTGACGGTGAAAGCTTCCTTAACGGGCTTTTTCCCAGTCTTGTCTACATTTGGGGCGAATACTTTATCCTTCTTGAAGTTAGTAATAGGATCATTTTTCCCGTGATTAGCAATACTCAGCTCCATGTCGTGGGAACGAGTTGCCAACTCTTCGAATGTTCTTGGTTTTATGCCTTGGAGGATGTAATGTAACCCCCAGTGCATGCCTTGAACGCACATCTCAATGGCAGAGGTTTCAGAAAGCAGATCTTTGCAATCCAAACTTAAGGAGCACCATCTATTGATGTAGTCGACGACAGGTTCATCTTTCCACGGTTTTGTACTGGTCAGCTCTAGCATGCTTACAGTACGGCGAGTGCTGTAGAAGCGGTTGAGGAATTCCCTTTCTAGCTGGTCCCAACTGTTGATAGACTCGAGTTCGAGGTTAGTGTACCAGTCAAAAGCGTTACTTTTTAGTGAACGCACGAATTGTTTGACGAGGTAATCCCCCTCTGTCCCAGTATTGTTGCAAGTTTCGATGAAATGGGCGATATGTTGCTTCGGGTTGCCTTTTCCATCGAACTGCATGAATTTTGGGGGCTAATAACCTCTTGGCATCTTCAAAGCATCAATCTTCTTAGAGTAAGGCTTTGAGTACAGTATAGAGTCGTGTGAGCTTCCTTCAACTATGTCTTGATAGTGCTTGCAATCATCTCCTGTAGCTGTTGGATAAAGAGAGATCCTATGAACGCCATTGCATGGTCTAGCTTCAGCTTTTCTTCGACTTTCTCTGCTGGAGGCTCCTCTTCTTCGTCGACTTCTTTCTTTAATAGGCCAACATTTGGGTCGACTTTTACGTCGGGCCACGCATCTAGTTGGTTGACAAGTGCGGCAATCTGCAAGTCCTTCTCTTCCACAGTTCGTGTGAGCTTTGCGATTGCTTCATTCATCTGAGCTAGCTGCTCCTCGATTGAAGTTACTCCAATGGTCATGACTTGCATGGTTGTACTCCCACTCGAATCAACGTCAGAGAGTAGGGACTCTGAGTATTTCCTCGGGCTCTCCCCTCTTGACGCCCTTAGCGAGGCTAGGGTGATCACAGGCTCGTGCCTCATGTGTTCTTGTTCTTTTGACAGAGTTAATGCAGGGGCGGAAGCCGCGGCAAAAAGAGCTCTTGCCTTACTTCGGGTTGTGATGCCTGAAATATCACCACTTGCGGCGATGATGTTCTTGTTCTTCGCTTTGATTGCAGGAACAGCTTGATCTTTTCTCGATGCCATTTGCGTTTTTCGATGATTTGAGGATAGAGATGAGAGGTAGAGATATCCCACCGGGCGTGCCAAATTTGTAAACACAAAAAATTCCTGAAACAAGAAACAAGAATACGTGTACAAAATATATTTTTTGTATTAATGATTTTTGGGGTTACAATCTCTTTGTAATTTGATCCTCCGATTCTATCTTCGAAGGGTGTAGGTTTGTGGATGAGCTATTAATCCAAAGGGCCGTCGGGGCTTGATCTAGGGATGAACAGTTGATGAATGGATCTTCAAGGGGCGTTGGGCTTGATCTTGAAGAATAGGTGTATGGGTTTGTCGAGGTTGTTGATCCAAAGGGCCGTTGGGGCTTGATCTTAGGATGAACGGATGATGAATGATGAACACTTTCTTCAAGGGCCGTCGGGGCTTGATCTTGAGTTGGTGGAAGTTCTTCAAGGGCCGTTGGGGCTTGATCTTAAAGGAGGATTTGACGAAGAACAAAGAGTGCTTTCTTGATCCTTCGGGATTTTCTTGAGAGCTTTAGAGTTTCAAGGCTTCAAGGTTTTGGTGTGATGTAAATTTACAGGCCAAGAGAGTGAATCACCACCATCTATTTTTTTGGTGAAGTTAGTGGAGTTGGTAGGTGAAGTAAATGTATAATGTAGGTGAAATGAATGTGTGATGTAAGTGAAATGAATATGTGATGTAAGTGAAATGAATAAATGTTGTAATTTTAATACATTGGTTAACATTTATTTCACTGAAATTTCGATGTCTACAGTGATGAATAATAATCATCTCGAAAGACTTGTGGTGAGATTCAAAATTGAATAACCAGTCCTATAAGTATTATTGAGGTGGATGGTGGTTAAATTATGAAATATGTGGCAACTGGACCCTTGTGATTACGTGGAATTGATGATAGGCGAGTAGTGAGTCACAATCTAAATAGAATGACATAATAATATAGACGGTGATCACATTGACGGTTGATACAGTATTCAAAAGAAAAGTCATGCGTGGACATAGCACTACTTTTATGTTTAATCATTTGATTGTACTTATTTTCACATATGTTGTATTATGGTCACTCACACGGGCTTCTTAGCTTATTTGGAATGAGGATGCTTCGTTGGATGCGTGGGCAAACGATAAAGGACAAGATTAGGAATGAGGATATCTGAGGTAAACTAGGAGTAGCCGAAATTGAAGATAATATGAGAGAAAATTGGTTTAGATGGTGTTGACATGTGAAATGAAAACCTACAGATACTTCGGTTAGAAGTTGTAATTACGAGACAGATACTCAAAGTCAAAAAGGTAGAGGAAGACCTATGAAGACTTGGAACAAGACCTTAGGAAAAGATTAGAATACTTGAATCTAATGGAAACCATGGCACAAAATTGAGTTCAATGGCATTCTAGGATTCATATGGCGGATCCCACTTAGTGGGATATAGCTTTGTTGTTGTTGTTGCAATGTTGTTTTGAATGTGATATATAATGTTCTAATGCGTAGGTTTTATCTTATTTATTGCAACCTGAGGGATTACAAGAGTGGGTTATTGGTTGGAGGTGGTGGTTGTTACTTTAATCGTGAAGTTGCATAGGTTCTTTTTCGATGTGTCATCCTTTGTTTTTGTAAACACTCAACGGTGTTGTTCAAGCTAGAATATCCCTCGCATAACTCCCTCTGTCTTGCTTGTCGAGCGTCGGGCAAGGTTTACTGCCTGATTTTCTGCATTATAAGTTTGGAATTAGTATGAAAGGTGCATTTGTAGGGCCTCTGGCAAGCCCTTAGGCTCTCAATCAAAGCTAAAGAAATGATAAGCGTGCCATTGTTAGCTTTGTCTAATGGATTGAGTTTTTAGTATTTAAATAAGTTGATTACTTGCGCTACAAGTTACATAGACTTCTTAGTTCAAATGGATTGTTTACAGATGGGTTTAGTCTGTAAAAAGTTCTTTTCTCTAACTTGTAAACAAGGATTTTTGGTCAAAATATCATATACTCAGTTATAGGAAGATCTGTGTTTATTAAGTTTGTCGACTTTCTTGGAACCAACTTGATTAACAACAAGATAAAGGAAAGCAATTAGTTTAAAGTATCTAAACATGTGAAACTTTGAAATAAGCATTGAAAACCATTATAGAGAGTATAGAAAGTAAATAAAAGCCAGATCTACTTCACCAAAATGTAAATAAAGGAAGTTCAGGCAAGGTTTAAAATTGGTAAGCAAGGTTTGTCACCTTGTTGAGCACCTCTTCTTGTGTTTACAAAATAAACACTTTCTTTAAGGGAAATAATACTAAAGGTTTACAAAAGGGACTACACAAAAGCATGTAGCAGAGCTTCTAAAAATGATAAAGGATAGCTTTGCTGTGAAAGAGATACAAGGGAAATGAAAGAAAATAACAAGATTTTATGGGTTCTTGCTATTTTGTTCAAAGTGTTGAGAGTCTTTTTCACTTACTTTTCTCGCTGCTTTTATAGGCTTTTAGCCCGAGTGTCTAAACTTCCTCTTTCTAGTGCATTTCTCTCCCACGTGATTACCTTCGGTAAGGAGTGAATCACCTCTTAATTTTCCGTTATTTACCCATTTCTACCATGGAAAAGTACCTTTTAGCCAAGGCCTGATTGCCATGTACTCCTTGCTACTTCAATTGTAGGGTTATTGCCTATTAGCTACCATGCAATAATATTTAAATAATTAGTAGGTCCCTGCCTTCACCAAAGTAGCCATCAACATAAGTTTTAAATCCTTTTTGCAAGTTTAGGCTTTCTTTTACTCAATTTCTTCTATTTTGTCTTGTCTTAGTTGATTCCTTACTAACCAATTTTCTCCATGGCCCCTAAATTGTGTCCTGCATGTGAATCATGTGAAGGTATTGTCAACCTCTGCCACCTACTAAATGGCCTTCACTGCCCCCCGAGCTGGTCTCAATTTGCCCATCATCATTATAGAAGATGGGTTCATTCATTCGGGCATGCTTGGACTTCCAAAGTACTAGTTGTAGTGGAGAACAACATGCTCGCTGCAAATTGGTTCGCCCCAAACCCCTATACCGCTGAGGCAAGAATCTTAGCATCCAAGTCGTCCAATTTCAAAATGGGTTTTCATTCCATGAGGGATACAACATGGTCCAAATGGGTGGATGAGTTAGAGCCCATCTTCAAGAAGAAATAGTTGTCAAATGGCATTTATGAGCTCATCATGATGACTAAGACCACCATTCCTATCAAGCATGAACTTTTCTTTACAACACTGCTTTTTTGGAACATAGGGACCAACATTTTCGACTTCAGGATGGGTCCCATATCTCCTACTATTCTGGACATGGCCCAAGTTTTTGGTTTGAGGTCGTTGGGTAGGTGTGTAGATCTCACACCACCGTTGAAGCTTCAGTGGCCTCTTTGGCCATCACCAGCTTGGAGCATAACTCCATTACCTTTAAAAGCTATGAGACCTCATTTGTGGGCTTCATCTCATTTGCCAAGAACAAGTATAGCCCGCCATCTCCCACTACTGATAGAGTTCAGGAGCACATGTACTTCCTTTTATATTGATTGAACAAATATGTGCTCCCAACAAATCTAAGGGAGTAAAGCTGGAATGGATCCCTTTGGTGGAGGCCTTGCATTCTTTTAATGACGTTGCTGCTAGGCCCTTTATCCTAACACATCTTTACCATCTTCTTTATGGGATGACCATAGGCCAGCCCTTTGAAACCAACCTTAATGGAGCCACAACAATGATCCAACTTTAACTACAATGGGGGCTCCTAACTTAGAATTTCCAAAAGGAGCAGCTCATGCCTAAATTCTCACAGAGACCCTTGGAACCAGTCATTCTGCCTTGGCCTTCCTATATTTCTTTAAGATTTGTAGGACCATGATCATTTTGGAGTGAGGTGCCTCTATTCTTAAGAGGTACCCTTTGTTTTCAAATAACCTATTTTAAGACTCATTTGGGGAAGATGTCAGCAATCAATGCAAGGAAAACTTCATCAGTTGCATTTAACCAAAAGACTTGTCTTGGGTAGCAAGAGGTGACTGCTCCAACTATGAACGAGGCTTGGAAGTTTATCATCCCAACTTTTATGGCAGGCAACTAGGGTTGAGGCAAGCCATCCATGTCCTTTTCTTTTACAGTGTTCATTGTGGGACCTCCTACCGCTTTCACTCTCCCTTAGAAGTCACCATTCGGCCTAGTTGGTGAAGTCTTAAGGTTATGACCAAGATAGCTCATAAACCCACTACCCTAAATTTTGAGTGCACCCTCACATTCACCACTTGGTGGGAGACAAGTGGACTCTGAAATATGGTCGAGATATCAGAGAAAACCATGACTAGATCTTTAGGCAAGTCTTCTTCAGGTCTTTTCCTAAGAAGAAGTAGTTTGACAACTGAAAGGAAACTATCAACCAAAAGAATTAACTCTTGCTGATAGGTAAACATTATTGATATCTTTCTGCATTAATCTCATAAAACTCAGCACACTAACTATTTTTTCTCTTTGCAACTTAAGACAATCCCGAGGAAGCAGTTGTTGGGCTAGAAGAGGATGATGCAGATAAACTGGTCTTTAGAGAAGCTGTTACAACAGCAGCCAGGAAAGAAGTAAACTCTAGCCATGCTCCCGGTGACACTGAGAACATCTATGAGATATCCAGTGAATCAGAGTCTAAGGCTGGGCCTGGACCAAAGACTAGAACTTCTCCTCAAGCAAGTTCTTCTGTTATGTTTTCTTCCGATTCTGAGTCCAAGAGACGATCAAAGGCCAAACATGATGTCCCTACTTCAAAGGCTTCCCATTCTAGGAAAAGGACCAGGTCTCAAACTTCCCAAACAACAGTTCCTCATCAAGCAGAGGCGGGCATGAAAAAGCTAAAGTCAGCCAATAAGCAATCCTATCCCTATCCAACCTCTTTCTTTTTATTATGACCAGTTAGTTTACTATGTTATTTATGTGACAGGACCTACTGCCAGCAAGAAGCTTGATTCTCCTCCAAAAGAAACAAAGACTAGATTGGAGGAAAGTCAGAGTGATAGGGACGTCCTCTTAAAAGTCTTAAAGGATTTAAAGGTAACTTCTGTTTTAGATACTGTTGCTACATTCCCTCTAAGCTCTGATTCTTTTATAAACATGAGTTACTTGTTCTTTTAACAGGCTTCTAAAACAGGAAGGTCCCCTCAAGCTTAGCTTATCTCATCTCCTGCCCAGCCGATGCACACTCAGTCCCCCTGGTTATCTCAACAACTCTTACCTCTTAATTCAACCCTACAACACAAGATATGGTGCACTGTGTAGAAGATGAAAGCATAACCTCTATAAGTGCCTTGTTTTCTTGTGCAGTTTTGAGTTGTTCATTTTTCTAAACTAATCTTTTATCTACTACCTTTGCTAGTCTTCCCCTCTCCTTGAAGTCACTAGACCCAAAACTCCAGTTGTTGATGTCCTAAGAGTGCTCAAGATTCAGTGACCTCAAAGGCCACAATAGTTCGAAGGGTCCCTATCAACCCAAAAGCTCCGGACAAGTCTGTACCTATAGAAGCAACATCACCTATCCTTCTAACCAAAGATCAGGATTAGCCTAAGGTAAAGAGATCTTCCTACACCTTTCTTTTCTTTACTATTGATTAGAGTTATATCCTGATTTGTTCTATTTATGGTTTCCGAGTCTCCAGTGGTGATTCGGGCAACACTTATCAGTCAAACATTGGTGAAGTTGCTTCTTTCAAACTTGTTCGGGCTGCTGGGGTCACTGGTTTTCCCATTCCTCACCCAAGGATGGCTATATCTACTAGATCTTCTTTTGCTTTAGGCTCTTCAAAGATGCCTTCTCCCTTGGCCTCACTCCCAGCCACTGCCTATTTGCATGAACTAGTTAGGGAGTTCGGGCAATTTAGAACAAAGTTGAGGTCTCCTAGGTGCCCCTTTGAGCCTCAACACATCCAGGAATATAGGAGAATCTTTAGAGAATGGATGCAGCATGACTCCTTTGCTACCTTTAGCCTAAAATCCCTCCAAGAGGCCGAACGTGCCTTGATTGAGCTATATCAGCTCAAACAGATGACAAAGGTGTAGTATGAATCCTTCTAATCCTTCTTTGAAAACCTAAGGTCTCTGAGGGGCCAACATCAGAATGTTGAGAGACAGGCTTAGAGGGTGAAATGCCACAAGGAAAAACACACTCAATCCTCAACCAACCTACAACAATTGGCAGAGGAGTAGCAATGGAGGATAGGATCATGGTGGTAGCTTCAAAGATTAATAAGCTAGAGTAATAACTGTCTACACTGAAGGCTAAGCAGATGCACCTTTTTAACAAGCTTTATAGGAAGATTGAAGAGGTCAAGAACATGTATCAAGAAGTGGAGGATTTTGAATCCCATCTTGCCAACAACAATATTGTCATGGAGGAGCCTGGCCACATCTTTACTATCATCCAGACTTATCACTCTAGGATAGATGCTTTAGCTAAGGATGTAGTCCTACAATTAAGATCTCTTGCACTTCCCAATTTTAATTAAAGCTTCTTTTGATTCGCTACCATCCTCTAGCTAATACTTTTATTTATTTACATTCTTATTTCTACTAAAATCTCAACCAAACAAAAGAGAACAAATGAAACTACTTTGAATACAACTATCAGTTCAGCAATTCATCAATCTAGATTACATCAAATGGCAATCTCTAGTATCCCAAAGAGTTAGGTGATACTTCCTCAAGTACTTGTTATTGATTGGATGTTTCTGAAATCTCTTTCTACCAAGTAATATGCCCTCTTGTCCATAACTTTGGTAATTGTAAAAGGACCCTCCCAAGTGGGGATTCATTTCCCAAATCCTCTTACTTGTGCCACCAAGGGCAATATTGCCTTCTACACCAATTCTCCTTCCTTAAATGATCTCAACCTCACTATTTATTGTAAGCTCAGGCCACTGCCTCTTTCCCTTCTTGGATCTTGTTCAAGGTCTCCATTTGGGCAACATCTAGATCTTCAATCCCTTAACATACCCTGAATATATTCATCACTATTTTGTAGGCTGAATTGGTTTTGGAGTCTTACATAAATCACATTGATCTCTATAGGAAGTACAACATCATGCCCGAATGTCAATGCATAAGGGGTAGTTCCAATCCCTGTTCTTTTTGAAATTCTGTAAGCCTAAAGAGTGTCTCCCAACTTCTCATGCCAACTTTCTGGGCTCTCTGCGGCCATTCTTTTTATGATATTTACCAATATCTTGTTGCTAGCTTATACTTGACCATCAGACTAGGATAATAAGGGCTAGATTAGATCATATTTATGTTGAACTTGGCCGCAAATTGCTCCACCTCCCTTGAAATGAATGGTGGTCCTCTATCTGTGACAATTGTTTCAAGAACACCATACATGTGTAAGATCTTGGTCTTAATGAATTTTTTCATAGTAGCTGAATTGATGGTCCTCACAGCTGAAGCTTTTACCCACTTGGTAAAGTAGTCAATTACCACAATTATGAAGGTGTGCTCTTTGCTAGAAGCTAGATTTATCCGCCCAATAAAATCCATAGCTCATCTTTGGAAAGGCCAAGGTTTCACCGTTGGATTAAAAGGCATGGATAGTATGTGCTGAAGAGGTCCATGTCTCTGGCATTCTTCACATCCTTTAGCATAAGCCTTACTATCTTCTTCCATTTTTGGCCAGAAGTACCCATATCTTCTTAGTAACCACCTCATCTTTGTTCTTACTTGGTGTGCTCCACAAATGCCTTCATGTACTTCAGCCATTACCCTCATTGACTCTTCCAAACCCATGCATTTTAATAAGAGTCCATTTGGAGTTTTTTCTCAACAAAGTTCTATCGCACATAACAAATTTAGATGCTTATCATCCGAGCCTCTTTCTAGTGGCGAGAGAAGGGTTTTTCAAGTACTGGATGATAAGTGTCCTCTAGTGCTCCATTTCGGGCTCTTCGGTCATCACATCCAAGCTAAATCCTCTCTCAAGGATGGTAGTGAGACTTGTCCTCTGTACTTCTACTTATAATTTACGCATTCCTTCTTGGATTTGTGCTCCAAAAGCCAATTGTCCCATCTCATTTGCAGTCAAGTTTGATTCTCTATGAATATGGTTAATTGAAATTTCATTTCCCCAATATCCTAATAGTTAAGTAGCAGCCATATAATACCTTGACATTGTGATATGCCTGCAATTGTATTCCCCATTTAATTGGTTAACACCAACTTGGAGTCACTATACACTTCCACTTGGTGTGAAAATTATGTTGACACACAAATTAAACCCTATTTGTGACAATTGTAGTATATATGCAAGTAGGGATCGTTCTAACCGGGAATTAACTAGGGATGCTAATCTACTCTAAACTGACTTAGAAACACAAAATTTAACTTTAAAACACTTACCTAGACCTATATGACTCAAAACAACTTTAAAAGACTCAAAACAGCCCAAAACACTCAAATAGACTCAAACTAGACTCTAAAGGGTGATTTGGACGAAATTTAACTAACTTAGACTCAAAACACTAATTTGGACAGATTCAAAGACATTTCTAACTAATCTAAGATACTTAATAAAATGGGGAATTGATTTGGACGAAATTAATTAAAATGGACAGATTGTAAACTAGACAGATTAGGCACTAAACTAGGTGAATTGAATGGGAAAAAGGCTAGTTAGGGGGTTCTTCTCCACACATGCACATATGTAACATAAATTGATTTCCAGATTTTATTCCTTTTAAACCATGAATGACAATGCCCCAAATTAATTGTGAAAAGCACAAATTAACTCTCAGATTTTCCTAGTTTCATTGAATTGGATGGAATACGCATCTACAATCAAATTATTCTTATCAAATTCCCTACATGAACTGCATAATAGAGATAAAATCAAAGATCATTAAGCTTTTTGAAAACCCTAAGCATTGACTAGGCCTTCGTAACTATGAATTGCATGATACTCTTGCCTAGAATTTACTTAATACAATCATGACTAGTGATTTCCACTACTTATGAATATAAGGTCATAACGATTAGGTGAAATTTCCTTATATCCTAGCATCAAATTCATGTATGAAAACTAAGTATGCATCCTTAATCAACACACAAGAACAAGTTCTTAATAAATCAATTAAGTAAATGACATCCACAATTCAAGAAACAAAATCTAGAGGAAATCAATTCATATAAAACATATGCCCATGGTTTCGAATTCACCCCTAACTAAGAAAAACTTAGTTACACATGTTCATAACAATTGAAAAGCAAATTAAAATAAACATGGAAACGAAATAAGGGAAGAAAGAACTCTGAAAGTCTCCAATGGATGTAGATTTCTTGCGGCACAAGATGGTCCTTCTCCTATGGAAGCCACGACACTTCTTATTCTCCCTAGAACTTGCGGCACAAAGTGTATTTTCTGAATGAATGGTGGCTGCTATGAATGGATGAATGAATTGAAGGATGGATGGCTGCCTAGGGTGTCTAAGGGGTGCGGCAGATGTGTATGGATGTGGAGGGAGGTGTATGGAGGTTGAAGAATGGATGATAGGGGTTGCGGCACAAGGTTTCTGAGTTGTATATAGGGTGGTACGAATTTTTGGCTGAATTTATGTTTATATAGTCCTAGAGTTAAGTAGATTAGGGTTAGTCTTAACAGGTTTTATGGATTAGGGCCCTAGAATTCGGCTATAGATGATCAAATCCATCTAGGAGGGGGTTTTAGCCCACTTAGTTTCATAATAGGCTTGTGTAACCCAAATCCAAAAGGGATTAGGCCCTAAAAATCAGAATCTAAAGGGAATTGGGCTTAGGAAGGTGCGGCACAAGTGAGGGAAAGGGTGGCTTGGCTTGCAAGGCAAGGCAAGGCCTTCTAGAAAGGTTTGGGGTGCCACTTTTCTAGGGTTTCTAGAAAGAATGGGTTTTGTGGCTGATTTGGGCCTTCTAGACTAGGTTGCTTCTGGAAATAGGTTCTAGAATTACCTATTTAGGTCCCCTTGCAATTAGGATTAAGATATGATAAGGTTTGGATAGGATAAGATGAGATAAGGTTTGGATAATGTTTTGGATAATGTTGGATAAGGTTTTGGATAGGGTTTCCTCTTTTGAGCTCCTTCCTTATCCACTTTGTCCCAAGCTTAGTTCCTTCCTCTTCTTATCACATTTCTAGCCTCTTGAAGTCCAAATTCGTCCCTCCATGTTGACCCATATGTAAGCTATCCACATAGTGTCCAAAATTGCTCCAAAATGCACTTTCTTGGTACTTTGACCCATAGGACCTACAAACACACGAAATTAAGTTGTAATACGATATTAACTAGGAAATAATAGCACAAATGCACAAGAATAACCTAGCTAAGTCGCCTAAATATGCTTCTATCACCACTTCAGCTGCTCCCAACTCCATTAAGATTTCTAAGCCAATAATCAATGCCTCATACTATGCCCTTGTTGTTTGTGGTATCTCCTAAAATGAGTAACAATGCTAGACTCCTTGTGGATCAATAATGATTATCCTAGCCCCTGTAGCCTGTTGTGTGCAGGATCCATTGAAGTATAACTCCAGGGGATGATCCATAGGCTAGCTATCATCTTTACTTCTTATTGTATCCATTCTTCTTTGCCCGACTGCGTTTTATTGGATGGGATCCATATGTTAGCTACCTCTAATGAAACAGGGATGTTAATTAATTCCTCTTGGGATTCCTGGTGCTCAGCCAAAAAGTCTGCAATTACTTGTCCCTTCATTGCCTTTTGGGGCATATATGGAACCTAATTCTGATAGTGCTAGTATCCATTTCCCAATCCTTCCAGTTAACATTGGTATAGACATCATATATTTGATTACATCAGACATCGTATATTTGATTACATTAGTCTTGGCAATTATGTGGATGTGGCAGGGCAACATGTAATGCCATGATTTGCTAGTAGTGAAATATAAGGTTAGACACAACTTCTTAATTAGGGTGTATCTTGTCTCCACATCAGAAAGGATTCTACAGAGGTAGTATCATGCTTGTTTTTTCCCCCTTCATTATTTTAAGCCAACAAACTCCCTATAAATCTCTCAGATGTTGAAATGTAGAGCTTCAAGGGCTTTCCTCTTTGGGGAGGCATGAGTATTAGAGGAGAGGCTAGGTATGCCTTAACTTTATCAAAAGCTTCCTAGTGTTCCAGTCTCCACTTGAACTTGTCTTGATTTTTCAACCTCAATAAATGGGTTAAAGGTTGGATTTTGTCATCAGGTTGGCAATAAACCTTCTTAAGAAGTTAATTTTTCCCAACAGTCTTCGCAGCTGCACTTTGTTAGTGGGCATAGATGATTCCATTTTAGCTTTGGCTTTGTTTTTGTCCACTTCTACACCTCTTTGATGGACCAAGAATCCTAAAAAGTTGCCCAACCTCACCCCGAAAACACACTTTCTGGGATTCATTTTTAGTTTATGGGTCCTTATTTCAGCAAGGCTTGCCTGAGATCTTCTAAGTGTTATTCCTATGACTTAGATTTAACCATAATGTCATCAATGTACTGAAGGAAAAATTTTGTCCTAGCTAAGAACATGTAAGAACATTTGAATACATATGCAAACTAATAACACTTTAAAGTAGGCATGCATTCAAAAACAATTCATAAAACCCATGACTTTCAAAGCCTAGTATATGGTGAACCATAAGACTCTTTAACAAAATTAAAGAGAATAAGAATTTAGAGATTCTTTACCCTTGAAGCTCATCCTTGATTGCACAAGGGATTCACCCAAGTGGAGGGCCTTCAAGTCACCTCCTTGCTCCTTGAATCTTCCTTGTGATTTCCTCCCTTTTAGTGCTCCTTTTCTTCTTTGAGGATTTGAGGATTTGTTCTCCAAAACACCAAAAGTTTGGTGTCTCTAAGTCTCCACACCAAAGATGTTGTGTGAAGATGAAATGGATGACTTAGGGAAGAAAGATTGCTAAATGTTCCTCACCTAAGGTAATTTGTTCTCAAAGAAAATGAGAGAGTTTGTTTCACCCAAATTCAATTAGAACACCCTTAGGGTGAAATGGCTATAAAGATGTCTTTATACCACCTCACAATGGAGTGGCAAACTTGCAATTAAGCCAAGTTCACTACCCTTGAAGCTTATGGCCGGCCATATGTTGTTGTTGGGCTTAATTGCCCATTTTGTTTTAGTTGTCATACAACTTAAACATAATGGGCCTTGTGGCCCAAAACGTTTTTGTGCCCCGAAGCCCAAAACTAACTTAAACGCCCAATACGAACGTTTCGTATAATTAATTAACTATTTAATTAATCTTGACCATTCTTCAATTAAACCATTTAATTGCTTATCCATTTCATATAATTTCTTCACTTATATCTTTACTCGGTGTACGATCCATTAGGTTCCAATTAGCGAGGTAGTGGGCGATGTTACTCTTAACGATCGATTGTGAATTGAAACCACATTTCAATTCTCTCTTAAATTAGTGTTTGCTAATCTTTAGGGCTTCCACAAACCATGGGTGACGCCTAGCAGCATGTCATGGTTACCCAAGCTAAGTAGAAGTGGTTGGAGAACCTATCCAGTTACAACTACAATGTAATACAGTCCTTCTCTAATACAATACTCTTAATCACATTGTTTAAGTGATAGTTTGTTTCATGTCTACTATCCAATGTGATACTTCTCTATATGATTCAATTGAATAAGATTTGGAACATCTTCCTTAGTCATATTCATATGCTTTGGCCAAAGACTCTCGAATCATATCTTAGAGTATTCTCCTTCCATCATGGAAGGTTAGAGATCCCTTGTTGTGCATTCATATGCCTACATGACTAGATAGCTTGACCCCAACAATGCCGTGGACACTCCAATGGAATGTCGTTGACATAATCAAAGATCAAGGACCTAACCATTAGACATCAATGATGCCTCAGGTCAAAGGACTACTTGGCATATTGCAACTATTGAGTTCTCACATGACATGTATGTTCGAACTCTTGTTTGATCGTTGTTCAGTGTACTCGATTACTCTTTCGAGCACCTATGTGTTTGCCTTAGTGTCCAACACCAAATGAGTTGAGACTAGTTCATACTCACGCTTGAGTCGACATAACACATACTAACCTTAGCGGATTGTCAATGCCCAATTGGCAATCCTATGGCTAGGAACGTTTTAGGAATGAACATAAGAGAAAGGTCTCGTTAATTTAACTAACTTAAATCACTTGTCTCTTAGATCAAATACATTCCTTGGATTCCCTTATTGCTTAAACACAAGATACTATAAATAGTGATTAACAATAAGCTTTGCCCTCTATTAAACATATAAAAGTTTAACACAATAAGTATTCCAAAAAGCTATTACATCAAATGAGTGGCTTTGTGGGCATACTTCCAACAATCTCCCACTTGCACTCAAAGCCATCCTCCCATGTATCTAATACCCATCTTTTCCATATGGCGGTCAAGTTGGATTTGAGACATTGGCTTCGTTAGTGGATCTGCTACGTTATCGGCTGAAGCAACTTTGAGGATGTTGACTTTCCCATCGGCAGCATATCTTCTAATGATATTAAAGCGCCTATCAAAATGCTTGTTCTTTTGATGTGCCCTGGGTTCCTTGGCTTGAGCTATCGCCCCATTATTATCACAGTACAAAGTTACTGGTGACGTAATGGTTGGAACCACTCCAAGTTCAGTGATGAACTTCTTCATCCAAAACGCTTATTTGCCGGCTTCAGTTGCAGCGACATATTCAGCCTCTGTCGTGGAATCAGCAATTACACTTTGTTTCTTGCTTTTCCAGCTGACAGCCCCACCATTCAGAGTGAATACATATCCGGAGTTGGAACTTCTATCATCGACGTCAGATTGGAAATCTGCGTCTGTATAGCCTTCCACTCGCAACTCTGTCGCTCCTCCATAAACGAGGAACATGTCCTTAGTTCTTCTTAAGTACTTAAGGACCGTCTTGACAGCTGCCCAGTGTTCTGATCCTGGGTTAGATTGATATCGACTAGTAATGCTCACAGCATATGCGATATCAGGCCTTGTGCATATCATGGCATACATGAGACTTCCTATGGCGGAAGCATAAGGAATAGTATTCGTTTGCCGTATCTCTTCAGGAGTCTTAGGTCCCATGGACTTAGAAAGGTGAATTCCATGTCTCACAGGAAGAAAACCTTTCTTAGATTGTTCCATCTGGAACCTACTTAGCACCTTATCAATGTACATAGATTGGGATAATCCAATTAATTTTCTGGATCTATCACGATAGAGCTTTATCCCAAGTACATAAGATGCATCTCCTAAATCTTTCATGTGGAAGGTTTTGGACAACCACACTTTTACAGAAGAAAGTACTGCAGTGTCATTCCCGAATAGTAATATGTCATCTACATATAACACTAGGAATACAACTGCTTCCCCCAACGACTTTTTGATAAACACAATTGTCGTCTTCGTTCTGAATAAAACCAAACGATTTGATTTCAGTATCAAAACGAATGTTCCAGCTCCTGGAGGCTTGCTTAAGTCCATAAATGGACCTTTGAAGCTTGCATACCTTAGTCTTTTCAGACTTGGACACGAAACCTTCGGGTTGAGCCATATAAAGCTCTTCCTCTAGGTAGCCGTTCAGAAAGGCTGTCTTCACGTCCATTTGCCAGATTTCATAATCATGGTACGTAGCTATAGCAAGCAAAATCCGAATAGACTTAATCATGGCTACAGGAGAGAAAGTTTCTTCATAGTCAATCCCTTCTCGTTGCCTGTAACCCTTGGCTACTAGTCTAGCCTTATAAGTCTCCACGTTCCCATTAACGCCTATCTTCCTCTTGAATACCCATTTATTTCCAACAGGTATTATAGCTTCTGGAGGGTCTACAAGAGTCCAGACCTGATTTTGATACATGGAATCCATCTCGGATTTCATGGCCTCATGCCATCTCTTTGAATCAATGTCGGACATTGCTTCATTGTAGTCTCTAGGGTCCTCCTTTGTGTCATTGTCACCTAGAAGGTGCAATTCCGCAAAGTCATTGTCTAAGCCATACCTTCTAGGTTGCTTACTAACCCGTTCAGATCTACGTGGAGCTAGGGGTTCAGGAACAGGGTTGTCAACTTGTCGAGTGCTTGTTTGTGGTTCATCATTAATCTCATTAATTTCCTTCAATTCTATCTTGCTAGTTCCTTTAAGAACTAATTCATCCTCCATGAATATAGCAGTTCTGGCGACAAAGACTTTCTGGTCGTCAGGGTGATAGAATTCGTATCCATAGGTTTGTTTAGGATACCCCACAAAATAGCATTTAACGGATCTCGCTTCAAGTTTTCCAGCATCTTGTTTCTTAACGTATGCTGGACAACCCCAAATCTTAAGATGTTTAAGACTTGGCTTCTTTCCATACCATATCTCATATGGGGTTTGTGGAACAGATTTAGAAGGCACTGCATTTAGCAAATAAGCTGCTGTGTGTAGTGCATATCCCTAGAATGATATTGGTAGATCAGTGGAACTCATCATAGAACGAACCATGTTCATCAAGGTTCGGTTTCTCCTCTCAGAAACTCCGTTATGTTGAGGAGTTCCTGGTGGAGTCCACTGTGATACAATTCCACACTCTTTGAGATAATCTAGGAACTCGTCACTCAGATATTCACCCCCTCGATCCGATCTTAGGGTCTTTATCTGTTTCCCAGTTTGCTTCTCAACTTCATTCTTGAATTCTTTGAACCTTTCAAAGGATTCTGACTTGTACTTCATAAGATACAAATAGCCAAACCGAGAGTGATCGTCGGTGAATGTGATATAGTAGGAGAAGCCTCCTCTCGACGTAGTAGACATAGGTCCACATACGTCAGTGTGGATTAACCTTAGAATTTCAGTGGCACGCTCTCCTTTCCCAGTGAATGGAGATTTGGTCATCTTCCCCAGTAGACAAGGTTCACAAGTTCCCATGAGGTCATTACCTAATGGGCTAAGATATCCATCTTTCGACATCTTGCGAATCTTATCCTGGTTTACATGTCCAAGTTTAAGATGTCAAAGTCTAACTTGGTTAACTTCTTCTCTAGCCTTTTTGGGTTTTGAGGTATTCCCGCTTTCAATACAGTGCATCCCACTATTCGTCTCTAGGTGAAAAAGTCCCTCTATCATATTACCATGAGAGATAATACGACCGTTCAAGTATAAAGTGCAACTTATTTTGTCAAACAATACTGAGTGCCCATCTCGTAAAAGCTTAGAGATAGAAATCAAATTCTTTATACATGAAGGAAAATATAAACAATTTTTAAGTTCCAGGACTTCCCCAGAGGGTAGGTTAAGCATGTAGGTGCCTATTGCTTTTGCAGAGATTTTAGCGCCGTTCCCAACTCGCACAACCATCTCCCCATTGCGTAGTGTCTTGCTCCCTACTAGTCCCTGCATTGTATTACAGATATGTTAACTAGCGCCTGAATCAAATATCCAGGAATTGGAGCTCACTGTAAAAGCACTTTCTATGACCGAAATAGTCTCTTCAAAAGTTCGTGTCATAAGGCTCGCAATGCGCACCCTGTATTTCTTCTTCCAACGTTCATCCCTTCCACAATGAAAGCATGTTCCTTTGGATTTCTTTGCCTTCTTCTTAAGAAACCTTTTCCTTGTTTTTGCATTCTCACTCCCACTGTCCTTTTTGAAACATCTTTCAAATTTACAGCACATGTCAATCATCTCGTTAAAAGTATGATCGAATCTATTCACTTTATAGTTTACAATAAACTTAGTGAAATCATCCGAGAGATATGCAAGGAAAAAGTCTTGGGCCATTTTGTCAAGTATAATGGTGGGTAGTATTTTAGGCATGTCGTTAACTACATAACATAACAGAAATCGTATTAGATTGTTGATTAACTACTTGATTAGGTCTTGAATCAAATAGTACCACCCATTATTTTTGGCAAACTCCACATCCCTCAATGGAATTCGAGAGTTATATTGAACTCTTAGCGGGGCATGGGAGACTCACCATTACCAAGCCCACCTCACGATGATACGATGTTGGTTAGCAAAAATAATGATGAGAGAATAACGCTTTATTCATTTACAACGTTTGTAATTACCCATCTTGTTTGGCCTCTAGAGAATGTTGCCTCACGATGATACGATGTTGGCATTATTGCACTTAGTTAAGTTATTCCCACCATGCTTAGTTCGTGTAGGGGTTCAAGAATAACCTCACGATGATACGATGTTGGCTATCCTCATTGCCTACACTTACCTCATCATATGTTTATGGACTCCTCCTGAGTGTAAGCATGCACTTTGTACTCCCCCATGATAGGGTGAAGCCGGTGTACAAGTCACAAACGATTGGAGCCCACCACGGTGGAAGGCCCACGAAGAAATTTTCAAAACATCTCTCGTTTATCAACTTAATATTCGTTTGAGGGAGTAGTTTTGGGCTACATCAAAAACATTTTAATCATATTAAAAGAACATGGCCCTATCATAACTATTGGTCCAAGTTAATATGATTTAGTAGCATATAATACTCCCACTGTTTCGTTGAAACAAGCGAGACTATATGGAACTACTAACGAACGCATTGCATCCTCATACGGACTATATAGTCATATTAGGTTTTAGGATGATTATGAACCGTTTGATTTGATCCAACACGAGCCTTGTGTTGGACCTTGGGTTTAAGGTAGATAGTTGTTGATTTTAGTTACGCGTTTAATCCAATTAAACCGTTATTTCCTATTGGGCGTTGGACCCAACTATTCCAATTTGCATACATATAAACAAAGAGGAATACATGAAATAATAAGAAGGGCTTATGCCCTTTTACAACACAAATAATGGGCTTATGCCCTTTACAACAACTTGAACTAATCAAATTACATTCAAATCTACTTTACTTAAAACCCAAGCATTCATAATGTAAATCGGCCAATCACATAGCTCAATTATCGAGGCCTTTGGTTCATAATCACCCTTTTCTTAATTAACTAAATTAACTAAGAAAGCAACTTTAAACAATTGGTTTTTGGATCCATAGAATTGATTTAAATGGAACTAAATATAATGAAAATCAAATTCTCATTAAAGAGACAACAATTTTTGTTCTCATTTTGTTTTTGGGCCAAAAACAATGACCACAACAATTTGGGTCACTTTGTTAAAACAAAAAACTTTTGGGGTCAAAATGCAAATACACAAAAGTATCAAAACTTTATATAATTGCACAAAAGTCCCTCCATCACCTTTTACCAAAGGTGGCCGGCCATAGTGTTGTAAAATTGAAAAAATTCTAAAGTTTTGTGAGTGGTTTTTGGTAGGTGAGACAAAGGTGACTTTGATGGTTTGTAAGAAAATGTTTTTTATAAAACTTTAAAATTCTTTTAGTCACATCTCACCAATAACTATCACCCACCATTTGAAAATCAAAACTTTATGAAAAACATAAAACTTTTGAATCAAAACTTCAAAACTTTTTGTTCTTGGTAAGAACTTCTAGAAACATGAAGAACATACATGAAAACTCATAATAGCTCCATGGATGTTTTCTTTCACCAAAAACTCAAATTTTCACAACTCAAAAGAGGGTTAATATCCTAGGGTACTTAGGGGTTCCAAAAGGCACTTTAAAACCATTTTAACAAGACTAACAAGAACCCAAAAAATCACCCTTTGGATTTGGTCGAAAATCCCAAAACACTTGGCACCAACTTTTAGTTCCATTATTCATGCTTTAATGAAATACATCTACAACATTTGAGATGCTAAATTTTCAAGTAAAATTTATATTCAAAGCAAGAACAAAGCTTGTAACATTTACCACACTTAAATCACAAAATATGGAAAAATCACAAAACCCAAAAGGATCCACCATAAACTAGGCCTAGGCTCTTGATACCACTTGAAGGAAAAATTTTGTCCTAGCTAAGAACATGTAAGAACATTTGAATACATATGCAAACTAATAACACTTTAAAGTAGGCATGCATTCAAAAACAATTCATAAAACCCATGACTTTCAAAGCCTAGTATATGGTGAACCATAAGACTCTTTAACAAAATTAAAGAGAATAAGAATTTAGAGATTCTTTACCCTTGAAGCTCATCCTTGATTGCACAAGGGATTCACCCAAGTGGAGGGCCTTCAAGTCACCTCCTTGCTCCTTGAATCTTCCTTGTGATTTCCTCCCTTTTAGTGCTCCTTTTCTTCTTTGAGGATTTGAGGATTTGTTCTCCAAAACACCAAAAGTTTGGTGTCTCTAAGTCTCCACACCAAAGATGTTGTGTGAAGATGAAATGGATGACTTAGGGAAGAAAGATTGCTAGATGTTCCTCACCTAAGGTAATTTGTTCTCAAAGAAAATGAGAGAGTTTGTTTCACCCAAATTCAATTAGAAACACCCTTAGGGTGAAATGGCTATAAAGATGTCTTTATACCACCTCACAATGGAGTGGCAAACTTGCAATTAAGCCAAGTTCACTACCCTTGAAGCTTATGGCCGGCCATATGTTGTTGTTGGGCTTAATTGCCCATTTTGTTTTAGTTGTCATACAACTTAAACATAATGGGCCTTGTGGCCCAAAACGTTTTTGTGCCCCGAAGCCCAAAACTAACTTAAACGCCCAATACGAACGTTTCGTATAATTAATTAACTATTTAATTAATCTTGACCATTCTTCAATTAAACCATTTAATTGCTTATCCATTTCATATAATTTCTTCACTTATATCTTTACTCGGTGTACGATCCATTAGGTTCCAATTAGCGAGGTAGTGGGCGATGTTACTCTTAACGATCGATTGTGAATTGAAACCACATTTCAATTCTCCCTTAAATTAGTGTTTGCTAATCTTTAGGGCTTCCACAAACCATGGGTGACGCCTAGCAACATGTTATGGTTACCCAAGCTAAGTAGAAGTGGTTGGAGAACCTATCCAGTTACAACTACAATGCAATACGGTCCTTCTCTAATACAATACTCTTAATCACATTGTTTAAGTGATAGTTTGTTTCATGTCTACTATCCAATGTGATACTTCTCTATATGATTCAATTGAATAAGATTTGGAACATCTTCCTTAGTCATATTCATATGCTTTGGCCAAAGACTCTCGAATCATATCTTAGAGTATTCTCCTTCCATCATGGAAGGTTAGAGATCCCTTGTTGTGCATTCATATGCCTACATGACTAGATAGCTTGACCCCAACAATGCCGTGGACACTCCAATGGAATGCCATTGACATAATCAAAGATCAAGGACCTAACCATTAGACATCAATGATGCCTCAGGTCAAAGGACTACTTTGCATATTGCAACTATTGAGTTCTCACATGACATGTATGTTCGAACTCTTGTTTGATCATTGTTCAGTGTACTCGATTACTCTTTCGAGCACCTATGTTTTTGCCTTAGTGTCCAACACCAAATGAGTTGAGACTAGTTCATACTCACGCTTGAGTCGACATAACACATACTAACCTTAGCGGATTGTCAATGCCCAATTGGCAATCCTATGGCTAGGAACGTTTTAGGAATGAACATAAGAGAAAGGTCTCGTTAATTTAACTAACTTAAATCACTTGTCTCTTAGATCAAATACATTCCTTGGATTCCCTTATTGCTTAAACACAAGATACTATAAATAGTGATTAACAATAAGCTTTGCCCTCTATTAAACATATAAAAGTTTAACACAATAAGTATTCCAAAAAGCTATTACATCAAATGAGTGGCTTTGTGGGCATACTTCCAACATGTACACCTCCATATTATGCCCGATCAGATCATGAAAAATAGCATTCATAGCCCTTTGGTATGTGCACGAATGTTCTTTAGCTTGAAGGGCATTACCACATACTCATAAGCTCCCACGTGCCTTGGATGCCTAAATACTGCCTTGTGTATGTCTTCTTTAGCCATTTTAATCTGATTATAGCCAACATTTCCATGCATGAAGGACAATACTTTGTGCTTTGCAACTGCATCAATGGACGTGTCAGCCATAGGCATAGGGTATTCATCTTTTGGGGTTGCTTCATTAATATTTCTATAATACTAAAGGTTTACAAAAGGGAATCGGTACTACACAAAAGCATATAGCAGAGCTTCTAAAAATGACAAAGGATAGCTTAGCTGTGAAAGGGATATAAGGGAAATGACATAAAATAATAGGGTTTTCTAGGAGGTTTTGTTGTTTTGTTCAAAGTGTTGAGAGTCCTCACTTGCTTTTCTCGCTGCTTTTATAGTCCCTTAGCTCAAGTGTCCAAGCTTCCCCTTTCTAGTGCATTTCTCTCCCACGTGATTGCCTTCGGTAAGGAGTGAGTTACCTTTTGATTTTCGGTTATTTACCCATTTCTGCCATGGAGAAGTACTTTTCAGCCAAGGTCTAACTGCCCTATACTGCTTGTCACCTCAATTGTAGGGTTGTTGCCTATTAGCTACCATGCAATAATATTTAAATAATTAGTGGGCCACCGCCTTCACCAAAGTAGCCATCAATCCAAGTTTTACATCCTCTTTTGCAAGCCTGGGCTTTCTTTGACTTAAGCCCAAAAACAATTATTAGCCCAAACAAGTGTATTAATTTGTGTGACTTGCTTTAATTTCGGTCTCCATTCAAATTGGAAATCATACGTCACTTGTTTTTCATCTTTGAAGATGTGCAATGCAAATTATTATTTCGGTCTCCATTCAAACAACATATGCACAAACTAAGTTTAATCAAAGAAAATGTTGAGCCAACTGCAAAACTGGGAAAGGAAAGGCTAAATTGATAAACCAAATAAGCCTCCAATGGTCTATATAACAGATGTTTTGTATATATTGAGTAAGCCAATATGTGTAAATTTTCCCAACAGCTAAACGATCTCTATATATAACCTCCAAAGCATAAGAAGACTAAACATTCTAATTTTTCAGATCAAACAGTACATTTTAGTTTCATATCTTACTGAACGAAAAAAATAAAAAAAAATAAAAAATAAAAATAATAAAAAAAAGAATTTTAGCTTCTGTTAGATAGCATTTACAATGCAAGAAGATTGCACATGATCCCACTAGGACCGATATCGTAAGCCTAGCTAAGAATACTACAGTAATGTAATGGTTGTCTCTGGAAAGACCAATGCACGCATTTCTTTATCCTAATTCCTTACAGTCAATTGGACACACTTCAGTGTACTAAACTACCAATAGACACAAAGTAGTCTAAAAGACCACACACCCACTGTAGACATTGAAATTTCAGTGAAATAAATGTTGACCAATGTATTGAAATTACAACCTTTATTCATTTCACCTACATCACACACTCATTTCACCTGCAACTTCCACTTACTTCACCAACCTTACACACTTATTTCACCTACATCACACACTTACTTCACCTACCAACTCCATTTATTTCACCTATAACATCCACTCAATTCACCAAAAAATGAATGGTGGTGATTCACTCTCTTGGCCTATAAATAGCCTTCTCCATCAAGAGGAAAAGGGGAATTTACATCACACCAAAACCTTGAAGCCTTGAAACTCTAAAGCTCTCAAGCAAATCCTAAAGGATCAAGAAAGCACTTTTCGTTCTTCCTCAAATCCTCCTTCAAGATCAAGCCCCAACGGCCCTTGAAGAAAGTGTTCATCGTTCATCATCCGTTTATCCTAAGATCAAGCCCCAACGACCCTTTGGATCAACAACCTCAACAAATCCACACATCCAATCGTTCTTCAAGATTAAGCCCAAAAGCCCTTGAAGATCCGCTCATCCATCAACCTTCAAGATCAAGCCCAAAAGCCCTTGAAGAAATCCACACAACCATTATTCAAGATCAAGCCCAAAAGCCCCCTTGAAGACCCGTTCATCAATTTTCAAAGATCAAGCCCTGAAAGCCCCTTGAAGAAACTTCCCTCAACCTTCAAGATCAAGCCCCAAGGTCCCTTGAAGAAACTTCAAACTGTTCATCCAAGATCAAGCCTCGACGACCCTTGGATCAATCGCACATCCACAAATCAACACCTTACAGAGATCGAATCAGAGGATCAAATTACAAAGAGATTGTAACCCCAAAATCATTAATTAATACAAAATACATTTTGTACACGTGTTCTTGTTTTAGGAATTTTTCATATTTACAAATTTGGCACGCCCGGTGGGACAATCTCTACCTCTCATCTCTTTCTCCGTTCAAGAAAACCAAAGCACACCTCCAAAATCAATGGCATCAAGCAAGGGACAAGTCATTCTTGCAACCACTAAGGGAAGAAGCATAAGCACTTCCGCCACGAATGGAGCATCCATTGGTGCCACAACCACTCCTCAACATGACGTTGCAAAGTTGATACCGCTAAGCAAGCAAGAGGAGCATCAAAGGCGCGAGTCGGTCATCAACCTGGCCTTGCTGGGGGCACCGAAGCATGCTGCTGAGGTGCAAAAGATGACATCCCAAAATGACCAATGGGGTTCTTCATCAGCACCCTGGATGTCTGAAGGAAAGTCGTGTCTATTGGTTGCACAAGCCATGACCATCGGCATCACCTCTGTTAAAGAACAACTGGCTTAAGTGAGTGAAGCAATTGTAAAGCTCGCACGGACTGTGGAAGAGAAGGATTTGCAGATCGCCGCATTCATCAACTAACTAGATGCGCGGCTCGACGTGAAAGTCAACCCAAATGTTGGTCCATTAAAGAAAGAAGTCGACGAAGAAGAGGAGCCTCCAGAGGAGAAAGTCGAAGAGAAGCTGAAGCTAGACCAAGCAACGACGTTCATGAGATCTCTCTCTATCCACAGCTATAAGAGATGATCGCAAGCACCATTAAGACACAATACAAAGGAAGCTCATATGACTCCGTACTGTACTCAAAGCCTTACTCCAAGAAGATTGATGCTTTGAAGATGCCAAGGGGTTATCAGCCCCCAAAATTCATGCAGTTTGATGGAAAAGGCAACCCAAAGCAACATGTCGCCCATTTCATTGAAACTTGCAACAATGCTGGGACGGAGGGAGACTACCTCATCAAACAGTTCATGCGTTCTCTGAAAGGCCTTTGACTGGTACACCAACCTCGAACACGAGTCTATGAACAGTTGGGATCAGCTAGATAGGGAATTTCTCAACCGCTTCTACAGCACTCATCGCACTGCGAGCATGCTGGAGCTGACCAGTACGAAACAGTGGAATGATGAACCTGTCGTCGACTACATCAATAGACGGCGTTCATTAAGCTTAGATTGCAAAGATCGGCTTTCTGAAACCTCCGCCATTGAGATATGCGTTCAAGGCATGCAGTGGGGATTACACTGCATCCTTCAAGGCATCAAACCACGAACCTTTGAGGAGTTAGCCACCCGCGCCCATGATATGGAGTTAAGCATCACCCGTCATGGGAAGAAAGAACCGATCGCCGACTACAAGAACAACAAAGTTTTGGGGCCAAAGGTGATCGACCTACTTGAGTGCAAACAGCCGGAAGAGATGATCGACCTACTTGAGTGCAAACAACCGGAAGAGATGAACCGTACTGACAGTCCAAGGTACTGTAAATTCCACCGCTTCATCAGTCATCCGACGGAAAAGTCAAACTATACCACCATCACTTTTGGCTCAGAAAGGGATAATCGAGCTAGATCTTAATGATGTGGTGAAGTCAAACTATACCACCATCACTTTTGGCTCTTTCGACTCAAAATCTTCACCTCAACCGCTAGGGGTATGCTCCAAAACCATGTCAGTCAAGTCTAGTGAAGTTGAAGGATGGACCTATGTCACTCCAAAGAAAATGCATAAGAAACATACGTCTCCTCCACCAGTTCACCAATCGGAAAGTGGGCAAAGTAGCTACCGTCAACCTTCAAAGCTACATGAAAGTGTTGAGAATGATGAAATTATGACACGAAGATCGTCCGTTGCCATCACAATGCGTGATTTCTTCCCCAAAGACTTCTTCAATCACTCGGTCAAGACTCCCTGCCATAAAGATTGCAAGGAATGCCTCTCTAAGATTGTTTGACAAATTCAAAAAGCTCCTCGTTCGCACGAGCCTAAAAGGCGACAAACAAACGCTCCTTGCCTGCACAAGCTGAAATTGCAAATGGCACCAAAAGCTCCTTACCTGCACGAGCTGAAACTGCAAACAGTACCAAACGCTCCTGGCCCGCAAGAGCATAAACTATGTATGGTAAAATCATCATCAAAATCACCATTAAAATCATCAAAAAAAAAAAAAAACCATCACTCATTTGAACTACATCATGACTTGATCCCTCCTCAACCAAGGGTACGTAGGCAACTTGAAACTTCAAAACTTCGAGTATAGTCACATCACCAACAAAAACACAAACACTTTGAAGAATAAAGAGCAAATTCAAGAATGCAAACACTTTATTTCTTTAAAGGAAAGCGTCTGATTACAAAAAAAAAAAAGAAAAAAAAAAAGGCAGAAGACACTACTCGAAAACTATGTCCCTAAAACTACGGAGGCGATCTTCAAGCAAGCCTTCCAAAGTCTTCAAAGTCTCTACCTCAGTGAGAGACAAGATGGGCAATTCCATAGCCATGCCTTTCTCTTGTTCTAGGCGTGAAATCTCCTCTTGGCATTGAGAAAGTGTAGCTCCCTGCTCCCCAAGAACACTTTCAAGTTGTGATGCTTCGATGCCCAGCTGTTCTTGCTCTCGTATCAACTTATCTAGACGTACCTGGACGGAAGCTAAAGAAGTCTTTATGGCTTGATAATCTCCCGAAGCAACTTGCTGAGAAGACCAGACTTGGGTTAGTGACAAGTCTATTGCTGTAAGCTGGTGAGCTCTAACATCTAAACTCAACTTCTTCGAGGAAATAGCACGCAAGGAAGAATACTCAGTTGCGGTGGCCATAAGTTCGGCAATCTTGATCTTCAAGGATGAAGAATCAACGTTAAGATTGTCAATTGCAGAAACAAGCTTCGACAAATCCTCCTTAAGCAACGCAAGGTCCTCCAACCGGTATTTTGAAATCTTCCCCTCGATATGGCTCTTGATATCCATTGTTGCACGAAGATTGATGCGATGAATAAGCTGCTCAGTACCACTAAGGTTTGGCCTTCTTAGAGAGATCTCAAAGCTAGCTGGCAAAGGCATTGAACGCATGACAGGCTCTTGCATACCTCCACCTACACACGTCAAACTTGGGAAACTTGGTGGATTTGGAACAAGCTCTGTACCAGGCGGATCCCCAATCTTCCCGACTGTAGGTAGGTTGCCTCCAAATAGCATCTCTGTATAGGAATAAATGTCTGTGGTCGCCAAGTCAAAAGAACAAGAAGGCCCAACCTAAAGAAAACAAATAAATCTGTTAGAAACAAAAGCTAAAACAATGAAAGAAAAAGAAGTCACAAGAGAGAAGAAAATGCATACATCTTTCTCAAACGACACACTGCCATCGAGTTGAGGGAGCCTAAACCCTTCTTTCTTCTTATGACGAAAATTGACATCGTTGTCGACCTGAGCGCCTTCAAGTCGTCGCTTGTTTAAAACTTGTTGACGCTGCCGCAAAACAAGTCCATCTTCGTGCGAATCAACTTCATCATCGGCCTCTTCAGATACATCCAGATGTTGAGACGACAAGCGTGGGCATTGAGGGACTAAAACCACTGGTCTATCTTGCAAAGTAGCAGCACTTGCGCAACCAAAAGGTACCAGTTGCATAGGAACCACAGAACAACCCCCTTGATACATCAAGGCGTGAATGAGAAGAATTGGTACCACTTGCCATCTCCAAGTTCTCATAACGTACCTTTGACCACCAACTTACGTAAGCACGGGTCACTGGATTACTCTTGAACTCGTTTTTGGCTGGCAGGGTGATAGAAGCATTTGTACATGCACCGGTACAAGACTCCCAATGCATATACACGGCTTGCAAGGATTCTAATTGGTTTTTTTCCTTCAGCTTGCCTGGCACATTTTTGACAAAACCAAATTACCTACTGAAACGGTGGGGACTATATGGTTGAACGATGTATCGGTCTTCTTGCCACAAAGAAACATACCCTGAGCGAAGACTAATAAGGTAAGACAAGTCCGAGAAGCGAAGATGTGAATCATCCATAATGCATCGCCGCACCAAGCCAACTCTCACCAGATGGTCCATCCTCAAGCCTTCACAACTTCTAAACAGCACTTGCGTTTGGGAATCATCGAGGCTCTTCGAAGAAAGCACGCCAGAATACTTAGTCATCAAAGGCCCCGACTTGTCTAAAGTTGAAGGAGAAAAATGAGTGCCAAAGTACTCACCCAACCAACCATACACATAATGGTAGGGAAGAACTGCAACACGATCTTCAGTGCTTACTGAGTTCGAAACAACACTCAAGCCGTTATAAATGTTGGCTAAGACCGGGATAGCAAGACTAAAAGATTCACCTACAGCCATCTTGCTAGCAACTTTGAAAACCCCAGGACGAACAAAGTTGACGTCGCTTGTTGGAAAAACAAACTTACAAAGTCAACAAGCTAAGAAAACAGCTAGGTAAGATTCTTCCACATGCTCTGATGCTATGCCAAGGTCCTCAAACGCTCTCAACTTGGCAAGGGAGCGGCGCCTAGCTGAACCAATAGCACCAGACGGATATGGGTCTCCCTTTGGCTTAGTGGTTTTGTTGCAACTTTTTTTCTTCAAGGAGTTCTTGTACCTTGTGTCCTCCCAATACCAAAATCGGATCCATGAAGAAATCTTCATGCCTGATTTACCTCGAGCATCCTTGGAAAGCTTGTGATACGCCCAAAACAAATAGCGACAACTCGCAGACAATCCTCAGCTATTGCAGAAAGAAAGTTCCTCCGCACTAGGAACGACTTCATCATAAAACTAACCTTGGATTGGCAAGCCCCCTATCCTGTGGAGATCCCAAAGTGAAATTGACATCTCTCCTTGAGCCGTATAAAGCGTGTTAGTCGCTGAAGATCAATGCTCGAAGAACGCATGAAGGACGGAAGGATGAAGATCATAACTGAACAAAGATGCGTACACGACGTGGTAAAGGCCCACGCTAGTAAGCACATGTTTAGATCGGCCCAAGACATCTTCAAGCCACTCCCAATAAGACTCAGCAAAAACAGCTTCTCTAGTAGTCGACAAGGTATCATTCCAAGCTATAGCTCTGTTGCGGATGTGATCATCAAGAAGCTTAAACGAAGTCGGATGATTGTCACGAGCATGGTGCGAAGGGTTCAAGATAAGAATCCTCAATGTGCATGCCTTCTTCTCTGTATTTGATCGAACAAAGTCTACCACCTCCTAAGATACTTCAGAAAACCACGACTTAATATGCATGGAGTTGTCTTTTGCAGGAAGAGCAAGCACCTTAGGACCAGTCAGTGGTGCGTAAAGCTTCAACATTGTTCCCCTATCTTGCGAATCACTTTCCTTCGCGAGAATGGTGATGGTGTTGCTTTTAAAACACTTGAAAAATAACATGACCGCAACAAAGCAAAATCAGTCGCAAAACTTGAGCAGCACGGCAAAGAGGGCAGCCACAGAACAGTCCTTCAAGACACGCTACAGTGGCAAAGAAAACCAAAATGCCACGCAATTGCACTATGCAACCCCACATTGATTATGCAAGCAGTTTCTTGCACCGCATGGCGACGTCACCACCAAAGGAAAACTGTGACCAAAAGGCATTACACAGCGAAGCCTCATTGCAGCCTCCTGCACAGCACCATATGGCAGTGCACCACCGAAGGAAAACTGTGATCAAAAGGCACTACACAGCGAAACCCTGTTGCAGTCTCTTACACAAACACTAGGCAACAGAAAGCACATGTCCATCCGCAATCTTGCCCACTCTGCCACCAGCTACCACACCTTTGGAAGCTTCATGAGGGTCCTAGCATCATGCTCCGCCTTAAAAAAAAACAAAAAAACAAAAAAAAAAATCGTAGTATCACAACAAAGAAATCCATTAGTGGGGTACACACATTACATATTTTATACGCACAATGTTGAGACAATCAACATATATATACATATATATATATATATATATATATATATATATGCACAAACATGGAGTCACGGGACAAGCTATGAGACAATCACCTATATATATAAGGCGCACACACACACACGGTGATGAGATATATATATATATATATATATATATATATATATATATAAGGTGCGCACACACACACATGGTGATGGGACATTCAACGTCCATGCAAACATATATATATATATATATATATATATATATAAGTGCATGTCAAAATCAATATATGTATATATATATATATATATATGTACATATCAAAATCATCCTCAGCTTAAAAGGAATAGACCTTACAAAGTAAAGACTGTGCAAGAAACTTGCTAGGTGACTGCTTCCTCTTCTTCCCATCCACCGCAATTGAACTCCCACAAATAGTACAGAGAACTGCAGAGGTTGAAGAAGTGGAAAACAACTCGCCCTGGCAGTTCAAACCTACACTCACAACCACCCTTTTGGTCCAGCACCCAGTTCAACGAGCAGCAGACGCGGAGAATGCAATGTAGTGAGGAAGCAGTGCATGCAGTTACCAGCAGCGCAAGATTGCAGGACAGGGCAGTCGGGATGCAAGACAACAAGCAATGCAGTGGCTATGCAATGGTTGCGCAGTGACGGTTTGATCCCATATAAATACATATATATATATATGTGCACATGAACCCAAAGAAGCGAATAAAGTGCAGCGTCTGTGCAAATAATGTTGCAGTGACTATGCAAATAGCAATCCACATGCAATGAAGAATGTAATGGGATGACTGTGCAAACAGAAATCCACATGCAGTGAAGAATGTAATATGATGACTATGCAAATAAATAAAATAAAATAAAATAATATGTATATATATATATATATATATGTATGTATATATGCGTGTGTGTGTGTGTGTGTATCAATTATAAAGGCTTTGGGCACCATGTGAAGGTAAAAAAAAAAAAAAAAAAAAAAAGGAGGCAGCAATGATGATGTTAGGAAGCACTTTCAAAGGCAGCACCAGCTGCCAATTGTTTAAATTAGCAGATTGGAGGGCATTCGGCTCTCACAATGCCAAAAGCTGAAACTACTCACAATTGCGAGTTATTGTTAGCAAGTCAAGAAGGAAAAGGAAAAGAAATGGTGGTGATAGAATTATTGCAAAGAAGAAAATAGGAAGGATGGTGCACGGCACCACCTTGGAAAAGTATGATAAAAAAAAATATATATATATATAAAGAAAAAAAAAAAAAAAAAGGGAAAGTAACACATCTTGGTGAGATATATGTTTTTTATCTGTATTTAGCACAATACGCTGAAAAATAAAGCATGTCCTCCGAGAAATTACAAATGCGTACAAAAAAAAAAAAACAAAAAGAAAAAAAAAAAAAGAAAGAAAGAAAGAAAAAAGAGGGAGCCTTCACAAAGGTTGCTCACGTGAAGCCCCACTACTTGGTGAAACCCCAGGAGCAAGAGGCATTGAAGATAGATTATTTAAAGCCTCAATACTTGGTTGAACGCTAGATGACGAAGGCAAAAGGTGCCTTTGGAAGAAAGCCACGAACCTCTGATGGTTACTTTGAATCCGACCTTCAGATTCTTGCAGTTGATCAAGCTTCCTCTTCATGCTCGTCGAATAATTATTTGCAAGCATTTGCAAATCTCTATTCTCACGCTTAAGTTGTCTGATCTCTTGTCTAAGATTTTCCACCTCAGCCGTCAATGATTCAACTTGACGTATTCAAGCAAGTAGGCGTTGGCCCATGTTGGACACAGAGCCCGCACACTGAACACTAAGAGCTAGGGACTCTTGAACGGCCAACTCATCGGACCGTCTTGAAAGCAGCCTATTATCTCTAGGAGTGAGGAGGTTCCTAGCTACTACCGTAGCCGTTGTTGCTTCCCTCATCACAGAGTCTTCACCTGTAAGAGGGCCATTAGAAGATAAGAAAGATGGGCACCATATATTACTCTGACACGGCGCACCTGTATCACTGCTGAGACTCAAATCTAAGCAAATGTTAGATGGGTTAGCCATTTTCAAAGATGTTAAAATAAAAGGGTGGGATGAAGTATAATCTAAAAAAAAAATACACCGGAGACGATTTTCACGAGCAAGCAATCTTCAAAGTGTGCATGTTGGATGTGATCGATACCTCTATAAAAGGAGAGGCAACACAGCCACCAATTCAAAAAAAAAAAAAAAAAAAAAAAAAAAATCGAAGAGACACCACTCTTCAAATCTTAAAAGCCGGATTTTCCTGCGTAAAGTTCGTCAACGCTTTTCAGACGCAATCTTAGCTTTTCAGATAACGCGTGCAACTTTGTCGAAGATCTCTGACAAAGTTGAAAACGTGTGGAGTTCACTATCCCAACTACCACACTTTTGCCGACAAGCGTGGGTGACAAAGCCGCACCCGCACCACTACCTGCTATTAAAATCCCTATATATGTCAACATTCATGGCAAGGCATATATCCAAACGCATGACTCTTCTTCTTTGCCAAGAATGCAGCTGCAACCAAACCTCTCAATATGCTCAGTTTTCTTCTTCCCTGAAAACACCTATTCAACCAAGTCTTCAAGAGTAAACGTATCTCATATCATTAGGGTCAAAAGCAAGAGTATCTCATAGCATGCCTTTTCCACGTCTTTTCCTTTGTTCTTGTTCTTCTCTACAAGACAAAGAAAAAGAGAGCGATCAGTCGGCACTTGGAATCAAGCTTCCCATCTGGAACCAACTACCTGGAACCCCTTCCCTGATTGCTTACCCAACACTGCTCTCAAGTACTTATCGTCAACTATTGATGTACCCCCAAAGAAGATATCAGACGCCTAGAGAACGAATGAGGCAGGAAGAAACAGTAGATCGAAGCATGTGAAGACAAGCTCAACAAATATATGTGCTAATTCATCTGCTACTTCTTCGAAAGCAAACGTATCTCATATCATCAGGGGTGAAAATAAAGGTATCTCATATCATGCTTTTTCCCTGACTTTTTCTTTGCCCTTACTCTTGCCTGCAAGATGAGGAGAAAGAAAGCAATCAGTCAGAACCCGAAATCAAACTTCCGATCTGGAACTGATTGCCCAGAACCTTTGCCTGATTGCTTACCTAGCGTTGCTTTCGAGTGCTCATCTTCAACTGTTGGTGAGTCTTGAATTCCCTCAGCGAATACTTCAAGACAGTTGACACGATGCCCTCCCTTGTAGAACCGTATAATCCAGATAGAGGAGTTTAAGTCAAATCCAAGCTCGAAATAGTTGTTCTAATCAAAGAGCTCGAGAAGCCTTAACAACCTTCCGCTGGCGCTGTCGCCAAAGAGCAAAGCCTCGCCGCGCGACGCCATCAAATCGCCAGTACTTCTTTAAAAGTAAAAGTATCTCATATCATCAAGGTCGAAAGCAAGAGTATCTCATATCATGCTTTCTCCATGTCCTTTCCTTTGTCCTTGTTCTTACCTACAAGGCAAGGAGAAAGAGAGCAATCAGCCGGCACTTGGAATCAGCCTTCCAATTTGGAACCGACTGCCTGGAACCTATTCCCTGATTGCTTACCTAGCGTTGCTCTCGAGTAGTCTTCTTCAACGGTTGATACACTTCCAGAGAAGATACCACGTTTGCCTGCAGAACAACTAAGACGAGTGACAATGAAACATCAATCTTATGGATCCTCAGCAAACATAACAACTGCACGTGCTGATTCATCCCTAACCCTCTTCAATATGAATTAGAAAGATTGAACAAAGAAACAGGTCATCACCTCCATCTCGTGCTTGCTTGCCATGTGTCTGAATCCTGAAACCGCTCGTGGTCCTATTTTCATTCAAGACCAAGCCTCGATGGCCCTTGAAGAAATCACAAGTCCGATTCAAAATCAAGTGTTCACCACCCTTGAATCAATTTCAACTCCAGATAAAAGGAGTAAGTTCAGACCTTCGGAGGAGACCAAAAAACCCTCCAGCCCAGTTCAAGATTAAGCCTGTGGAAAATCAACGATTGGAGGAAACCAGAAAATCTTCCAGTCGAATTCAAGATCAAGCCCCGACGGCCCTTGAAGAAATTTCCAGCCCAATTCAAGATTAAGCCTCGACGGCCCTTAGATCGACATCTACATAAAGGGACTTCAAAACGCATCTTCTACACGTGACAAGCACATGTATACGACGCGCCTTGAAGTGGGGGCATTTGTAGACATTGAAATTTCAGTGAAATAAATATTGACCAATGTATTAAAATTACAACCTTTATTCATTTCACCTACATCACACGCTTATTTCACCTACAACTTCCACTTACTTCACCAACCTCACGCACTTATTTCATCTACATCACACACTTACTTCACCTACCAACTCCATTTACTTCACCTACAACATCCACTCACTTCACCAAAAAATGGATGGTGGTGATTCACTCTCTTGGCCTATAAATAGCCTTCTCCATCAAGAGGAAAAGGGGAATTTACATCACACCAAAACCTTGAAGCCTTGAAACTCTAAAGCTCTCAAGCAAATCCCGAAGGATCAAGAAAGCACTCTTCGTTCTTCGTCAAATCCTCCTTTAAGATCAAGCCCCAACCGCCCTTGAAGAACTTCCACCAACTCAAGATCAAGCCCCAACGGCCCTTGAAGAAAGTGTTCATCGTTCATCATCCGTTTATCCTAAGATCAAGCCCCAACGGCCCTTTGGATCAACAACCTCAACAAATCCACACATCTCATCGTTCTTCAAGATTAAGCCCAAAAGCCCTTGAAGATCCGCTCATCCATCAACTTTCAAGATCAAGCCCAAAAGCCCTTGAAGAAATCCACACAACCATTATTCAAGATTAAGCCCAAAAGCCCCCTTGAAGACCCGTTCATCAACCTTCAAAGATCAAGCCCTGAAGGCCCCCTTGAAGAACTTCCACCAACTTAAGATCAAGCCCCGACAGCCCTTGAAGAAAGTGTTCATCGTTCATCATCCGTTCATCCTAAGATCAAGCCCCAATGGCCATTTGGATCAACAACCTTAACAAATCCACACACCCAATCGTTCTTCAAGATTAAGCCCAAAAACCCTTTGAAGAAATCCGCACAGCCATTATTCAAGATCAAGCCCAAAAGCCACCTTGAAGACCCGTTCATCAACCTTCAAAGATCAAGCCCTGAAGGCCCCTTGAAGAAACTTCCCTCAACCTTTAAGATCAAGCCCCAATGGCCCTTGAAGAAAGTTCAAACCGTTCATCTAAGATCAAGCCTCGACGGCCCTTGGATCAATCGCACATCCACAAATCAACACCTTACAGAGATCGAATCAGAGCATCAAATTACAAAGAGATTGAAACCCCAAAATCATTAATTAATACAAAATATATTTTGTACACGTGTTCTTGTTTCAGGAATTTTTCGTATTTACACCCACAATCCCACAAAATGTTCAAAGTAGTCATGAAAAAGTTGAAGAACATAGAATTTGACGACAAGGTTCCGCTTTTTCCCAAGTACGACTTCTCTTCCCCTCTTCCACTCTTCATTAATTTATTTCCATTAAAATTGTTTATGCGCTTTTGATTATTTAGATGGACTTTCTATAATTTCCAAGGATTTAAATTGTTTCCAACGTTGTGTTTTCATTTCACTGTTTTGGTGAAGTCTGATTCCTTTTTTCAAAATATATGATTCGGTTTGTAGGTGAAAGTTTTTTCAGTAAGAAAATAGTTACCTCGCAAATTGGATCCATGTTTGAACACTTTCACTTACGGTGTTGGATTCCTTTTTCTTAGTGCAATGTTTATTCGGAAACCTAATCCAGCAAACAATCAACAAGTTTGCTGTAATTTCCTTACAATTTAAGAATTAGCATGCACGGTAAGTGCATAGTAAGTAATCATACTCCTAAAAGAATGCAATATCTACTTCTTAAATATCCTCTGCAATTCTCCCGGTTTAATATTCTCTTACCTAGTGCTTAAGTTTTATATTGCTTAGAGCTAATTTGGTATCGTTGTGTTTTTTTAAAAAACTTTCTGCTGTGTTGTAAGAATAAACCGCCGTAAAATAAAACAATTGAGTGTTTGGTAAACTTTTTTTTTTTTTTGAATGAATGAATGAATATTCTGTTTTCTCTCTTATTTTTCTTAGGCCGGATAATACATCTTTGAATTGATAGCTGGTTCCGTTTGAGTTGTAGATACAGTTTCACGTGTAGAACCTGCAGCTCCTGCTAAACGGATTCTATCAACTTCTCCACAAGCTGCCATAAGGTTTTGAAATACAGGGTTCGACCTATCACTTCTGTTAACAAGAATGCTACCCTCGTCAACCAACCGTACAAAAGTGTCATTCTGAAACCTTTCCGCGTTTTCCTTGAACAACTTCAACCACGCTGTCTTCGAGAATGCCTGCAGCTCAACTAGATTTTGAGTGGTAATACAGGAGAGAGCAGCAGCATAGTCATCTTTCTCTAGCTTTGTGTAGAACCGTTCCTTCACGAGAGGAGGTGGTCGAATCCGGTCTGCCTCAGTCAAGTGCATCCAGGTCATGTCCAGCAGCTCCGCCTTTCGAGCTTTGCAAGCGTCCAATATCATCCGAAGATGGCGTTTAGCATTGAAGTGAAACCCATGGTGTAACATCCCTTTGTATACATACTCGAAATCATCCCACCTCTTTTCTGTGACCCAGGCTTCTAACAAGGTGTTGAAAGTGTTGCTATCTGATATTATCCGAACCTTAAAATCGGATCTGCTCGTGATATTATTCCCATCATCTAACATCCTCAGGAACAGATCTTTTGCTTTTTCAAACATTCCGTGGTCCAAGTAAGCTTTCAGCATTATGTTGCAAGTAACAAGATTTGGGGAGCAAACGTTCTCCATTTGTTTGAAAACATAGGCCGCATTTTCAATGCTTCCGGCGTCCAAACAAACTTGAATTAGACCAGTGTACGTCACTACTAGAGGCTTGTTTGCAACCTTACATATCTTCTCAATCTGCATTAGTGCTTCTTGGCACCTTCCAGCACTGCAAAGACATCGAGCAAAGTCATAATAGAGAGCCCCATAACCTACTATCCTTGTCTTTCCATGTTGTGAACAACCGATACAGCCTCATCTATTTTACCTCTCTCCAAAGAGTGTTCACAATTACTCGGTAAGTTAAAACATTTGGGATAGAAGATTTCTGCACTTTCTTGAAAAACTCATGAACCAAGTTGTACTTGCCACATGCTAGCATCACCTCCATGACAAGTCCATATGTTGTTGTGGCTGGCTGTAGGCCTTGTTGCTTCAACTGCTGCAAAACCCAAAATGCTCCTTCCCATTGTTTGCGCTGAACACAGGCATTTAATACCGCATGAAAGACAACAATATCTGGTTCCAGCCGAGGATCCCACTTCCCAAGTGCCCCAGTTTTGAACTTCTTCTTAGGAGGAGATCGCATAGTATAAATTACATCAAAAAGTTCCCTCATATGTCCTGCCTGTCCAAGAGTTACAGCAATAGAATGATAAGCTACCAAGTCAGGATACGAGGACATTTGTTCCAGCATTGCATGAAATACATTACGTGCTTCCACAGGCCTCCTTGCCTTTCCAAGTACATCAAGTGCAGATGTGTAAATGTATCTGAGTTTGTGGGAATTGAAACGTTCATGCATTTGAAGCCACTCAATGACTTGTAGCACCCATCTCCAGTTTCCTTGTTTTCCCAATAGCTGGATAACTCTCAATATTGAATGATCTGTGAACATCTACTCAGGCATGTCAATGTCTGCACCATTCAGCCACTTTGCTAGCTTCTGGATTCTCTGCTCCATTTCCATTTGTGAAACTCGTTGCTTGTCCATAATATCACCGAATTCATCAAAATTCTGAAATGCTGCTCTTTCCACCTCCAAGATTTTTTCATTAAATCTTTTAGGGAAATCCCTACCACTCTTAGTTACACTTGTTGGAACAATACCTCTATCAGTGGCTTTATCAGCATTGCTGTGGTTCCTTTCAACTCCATCTTCATTTCTAACACCAAATTCCCTCTTTCAACGGCTTTATCCCTTGACTTGTAAACTCTCGGGCTATCTCTCACATTTCGTGCAATTGTACTTTTACCTTTGAAGTCTACTTCCTGTTCTAGCCGAGCAGTAACTCCCGGGCCATCTTTTGCATTTCGTACCGTTGTACTTTTACCTTTGAAGTCCAATCCTGGTTCTACCCTACCAGTATATTTTGACCATCTTCCATCTCTTGTCTTTCGCCTTATCATCTTCTTATCCTTTTCATCCTTCTTGTTCTGTCTGCTATCATATTTGTCCTTAAACCCTTTAACTCGTTGACTTTCATGCATGCTTCCATTTCTATTTCCAAGCGACTTGTACCGATTCTCAAATTTTGACGCCTTCTCTTGATTCAAATTGCCTTCAGGCTCCCCCAATTTTGCATCCTCTTCACTACCCTCAGACACCAGTCTCCTGGAAACACCTCTACTCCGCACAATATGCTTCAGATTCTCTTCTTTCGACCTCTGCTGCTTATCTCTATCACTTCTACGCCTAACAGTCCCCATAACCTTCAGCACTGATCAAATGACGGCTTAAATTCGAATTCCTTCTCTAAAATTTCAGACCCTTCCTTCGACACAGCACTAATAACAGTCCTAGAATTCACAAACCTAATACCGAAAACCCGATTCCTCTTCACACTCTTCTCATATAACCCAATACCGAAAATGGGTCTCCGAAAAATCGAAAACCCAGATAAAGGAACCGGATTTGGGCAACAATTCGTAGCAAAAACCCCATTAATCTGAAAATTGGAGACACCCGGTTGAGCATTTGCCATAACCATCACCTCCATTTCTCAATTCATCCAACAAAGTTCACATAGTATAGTATAAAGTTTGAAACTTTCCTTCTCAAGTGCTCAGCTACTGAGTGAAACAATTTTAGGAAATACAGAGAGAGAGAGAGGAACTGCGAACTTGAGATTGAAGAAGTAGAAGAGCTCGAAGCAGAAATGGCGACCATGACAGCAGTCCAAGTTTTTGGAGAAGAAGCTCTTGATTTGTCGTTCGAGATAAACCCCTTTTTGGTAAACTTATTTTTGTAAAATTGCTTTTAATAAAAAAAATGTTCGAGTTCTTGATAAACTTTCTTAATATTACATAATTATCATTTTGTTATTTTTATGTAATTATTGTGTATTAAAAGTGAAGGTAAAATAGAATAAATTGAAATATAATTGTCATTTTGCCAAAAAGTACAAAATTATTATTTTGCCCTTCCTTTTATCAAGAGTGTGTCTTAAAAATAAGAGCAAAATTGAAAATAAAATGGCAAAAAATTAACAATTAGGGTTTTCTTAATATATAGTATAGATAATTTATTCTATTTTTTATTTATATCTCGCTTATTCTGAAACTCTCATCTCTCTCATTTTGTACATCTTTTTCCGTCGTATTCAACTTCTTCTTTTGTTTTCGAGCAAATTGCTGATTTGCCCCTTGAACTATCATCTAACTTTTGATTTTCCCTTCTGAACTTTTTAATTAGAAAATTAAGGACTTAAACTAATTTTTTTGACCGCTTTGCCCCTGCTGTTAATTTTTCATTCATTCCATCCAAATTTCTGTTAAATGGAAGTATGTGCACAACATGTGTGGATAGTTCCGTCGCCTCATTCTTTAAAATAATTGAAAATCCTAAATTTTTAAAATATAAACCTATGCAAATATGTGTGATTCTATAACTTTTGTGTTTGAAGGTTTAGTGAAGCAACGTTTTTGTCCACAAATGAGAGTTATGTAGTTTGCACATGATAATAGTTAACGTTAATTTGGATGAAATCTATAAAAAAAATTAACAGTAGGTGGGAAATCGGCCAAAAAAAAAAATTAGTTTAATTTCTTAATTTTCTAATTAAAAAATTTAGAAAGAAAAATAAAAAATTGGGTGATAGTTCAGAGCAAAATCGGCAGTTTACTCTTTTTTTTTTTCTGTCTTCCTTCGTCTTCTTCATTCATTTACCCAGAAAAAATTCCCACGAAAGACTGCGTCCCTCCGCCGCATCAAAACCCAAAACTCTACTCCTTCCCCACTCCCCCCCCCCCCCCTCTTTTTGTTTTTTTTTTTTTCTCTTATATTACCAAAAATCTTCGCGCATCCTAACCATGGATTCCACCAGCTTTTGCAACCAGCAATCATCGTTGTCGGATCGACTGCTCGGCCACTTCTCCTTCTCTGCCCTTATCCGCCGCAGCGGGCTAGGAGCTTAACGAGGATGAGGTTTTCTGGACCACCGACTTCACCGAGCCAAACGCCGACACCCCAAACCCCCGACTCAGTCTGACTCGTCGCGTCCCTCCTGAAAGCGGGTCAATCAACACGAGTCATGTACCGGAAGCGGACAATTTCGTCATCGTCAAAGCCCATCCATTCATTTCCGAGTTCGAGAAAGTTCCAGAGCTCAGGTCTATGAAGGTGCCGGTCTTGTCCTCGGTGGTGGAGAAGCACCGCAGAAACGACGATTTGGCTTAGCGACCAAAGACGACCCCAAAGGTGAGGACAGGATCAACATTTACAAAATTTTAGTGAACACTATTGTTCACTGGTGTTTACTACTTACTAACTTGAACCTCGAGCCACTATCATCTTCTTTATCAGGAGATTTCCCAGACATTCATTTTTGTTTTCTTTTTTATTCGTGAATTTATTTATTTATTTTTATTTTTTCATCTTCTTATCTTTTTTTGAATTTACTTTTATTATTATTTTAGTGTTCAAGTAAACAAATAAGTGGGAGTTATTGTTGCCATATATGAATTTTAATGGAAAACTTAATATGTGTGACATTTTAAATAAGTTGGATATTTGTTTGGAATGTTTAAAAAAGTCGAAACTAATGACATTAAAAAGTTGAAGAGATATTGATAGGGAAAACGGAACGTTACCCTTGTGAGTTACCCTTGTGATGAAAAAATTCAAATTTAAACGCTTGTGGTAAAGGTCCAATAAGAATCCAACCCAAAACTAACATTTTCCGTCAACTCTCCATCCAGGTTTCATAACCAAAAGAAAAAAAGAAAAGAAAACTCATTCATTCATGGCTTTGAATTCTTTGCTCCATGCTTCGATTCTGTTCAAAGCCTTTTTATCCATGAGAACGATTAGATAATTTTGTTTCTTGCTGCTCTACAATCTAATTAACATTGAAAATACTAGTTATCCCTTCTTATGTGGAAACTTTTAATTGAATTTTTTTTTTTTGGTCAATGATTGAATTGCTTGTTTGGTAATTTTATAGAAAACTGGATTTAATAGGTGATATTGGGAACGACAAAACTCAAGATCTTAGCTGAAATTTTTGGAAAGAATTTTGCAGTCTGATTGAAAACGGAGAATCCGAATTGGTTAACAGAAGCTGGGTAGTAGTGTGATTGGTTTGAATGTTGGTGAGGAGTGTTTCGAAATGAAACCAATTTTCAAAGTATGGAGGTTTGTTCATCAACAATAGGACGAACAGAAGGGAAGCTGAAAAGCTGGAGAGAGAGAGAGAGAGAGAGAGAGAGAGAGAGAGAGAGGGAGGAAGCAGGTCTAAAGTCTAGAGAGAAAATAAGAAAGATGGGATGCAGTAAAAAAAGCAGGTAGGCAGAGACAGAACCCAAGTGGGCGATGAACTCTCCGAAAAATAAAAGACGGGTGGGTCGGGGTTAACGGTAACACTAATGTTGGGTTTGAATTTTAACTGACTTCACCATGAGAGTATGAATCCAATTTTTTTTCATCATAAGGCTATCTTTTGACTACCTTATTACTACGGGGAGTATTAATCCAATTTAGCCTAATTATTAAAGCTTTACTCCAAATAAAAATCCCCGAGATGGAACAAAATTATAAAATAAAACTTCCAACAAAAATAAAATTACTAAAATAAACCATATAATTGCAATTTATCACTTTCATAAGAAGATGAGATTGTCGCAATGGTTCTTCAATTTTAACCTAATTGGAGTAATAATCTATCAACTAAAAATCCATGACCATTGATCATTAACTCATCAAAACGTGTAGCTCTGGTCATCTTTGTCAACTCCATTAGAACTTTCATTAAAACGAGTCACGTGCCATACATGTAAGGTTGAGCATGTGAGGCTGAATCAAGGGATGTAGAAAACCAAATGAGAAAGTAAGATTATGACATTTCAATCCCCCTTAGATGAAAAAGGGCTGAAACTTCCGATTCGAAGACCAAGTCATAGATTGCTAAAGCTGTTTAATAAGTGGCTAGTAAGAGAAACTTCACAAGATACATTAGGACTTATATTAAATGGTTGCACTCTTAATTGCACCGATATCTTTTGTGATAAAATGCAAAATATGTCGAGTTGTGTAGGTGGTTAAATTGAGACAATATCGGTGTGACTAATAGTGGACTACAAACTTAGTTAAGTTGGGACATTGTGAATACATAGGTGAGGCAATCTGGCCCATATTATATATAGCTAGCTAGAGTCGCCAACGCTATATATATAAAATTAGGTTGCTGTCCATTTTAATTAGGTAAATCTGCGTCAACTTGTCCTCCTGCAAGAAGTTGAGCTGTAGACATCGAAATTTCGGTGAAACAAATGTTCACCAACGTATTAAAGTTTTGACCTCTTCCCAGAAGACTTCTTCAATTACTCGGTCAAGGCTCCTTCCTATGAAGATTGCGAGGAACGCCTCTCCCAGACCGCTTGACAAATCCACAACAACAACCAAAGCTCCTCATTCACACGAGCCTAAAAGGTGACAACCAAACGCTCCTTGCCTGCACGAGCTGAAACTGCAAACGGCACCAAACGCTCCTGGCCCGCAAGAGCATAAACTGTGTACGGCAAAATCATCATAAAAAAAAAAAAAAAAAAAAAAAAAAAAAAGAGGGCAACAGAATTATTGCAAAGAAGAAAATAAGGGAAGGAAGGTGCACGGCACCACTTGCAAAAGTGAAAAAAAAAAAAAACAAAAAACAAAACAAAAGAAAAAAGAAAAAAAAAACGAAAGAAAGGAAATAACACATCTTGGTGATATATATGTTTTATCTGTATTTAGCACTATACACTGAATAAAATAAAGCATGTCCATTGATCTCAGACAAATTACAAGTGCGTAAAAAAAATAAAAAAAAATAAAAAAAATAAAAAGAAAGATGGAGTTTTCACAAAGGTTGTTCACGTGAAGCCCCACTACTTGGCAAAACTCCAGGAGCGGGAGGCATCGAAGATGGATCATTCGAGGCCTCAATACTTAGTTGAACGCTAGATGATGAAGGAAAAAGGTGCCTCTGGAAGAAAGCCGCAAGCCTTTGACGATCACTTTGAATTCGACCTTCAGATTCTTGCAGCTGATCAAGCTTCCTCTTCATGCTCATCGAATAATTATTTGCAAGCACGTGCAAACCTCTATTCTCGCGCTTAAGCTGTTTGATCTCTTGTTTAAGATTTTCCACCTCTGCCATCAATGATTCAACTTGACGGGATCGAGCAAGTAGGCGTTGGCCCATGTTGGACACAGAGTCCGCACACTGAACACTGAGAGCTAGGGACTCTTGAACGGCCAACTCATCGGACCGTCCTGAAAGTAGCCTACTATCTCTAGGAGTGAGGAGGTTCCTAGCTACTATTGTAGTTGTTGTTGCATCCTTCATCACGGAGTCTTCACCTGTAAGAGGGCCATTAGAAGATAAGAAAGATGGGCACCATATATTACCCTGACACGGCGCACCCGTATCACGGCTGAGACTCAAATCTAAGCAAATGTTAGATGGGTTAGCCATTTCCAAAGATGTTAAAAGAGAAGGGTTGGATGGAGTAAAAAATCTCAAAGGTCCATTAAAACAAAATACACCGGAGACGATTTTCACGAATGGGCAATCTCCAAAGTGTGCATATTGGAGGTGATCGATACCTCTATAAAAGGAGAGGCGACACAACCACCGATTCAAAAAAATTGAAGAGACACCACTCTTCAAATCTTAAAAGCCGGATTTTCCTGCGTAAAGTTCGTCAACGCTCTTCAAACACAATTTTGGCTTTTCAGATAACGCGTGCAACTTTGTCGAAAGATCTCTGACAAAGTTGAAAACGCATGGAGGTCATTATCCCAACTACCACACTTTTGCCGACAAGCGTGGGTGACAAAGCTGCATCCGCACTACTACTTGCCATTAAAATTCCTATATACGTCTACATTCATGGCAAGGCATACATCCAAAAACGCATGACTCTTCTTCTCGGCCGAGAATGTAGTTGCAACCAAACCTCTCAACATGCTCAGTTTTCTTCTTCCCTGAAAGACAAAGAGAGAGAGAGATCAGTCGGCACTTGGAATCAAGCTTCCTGTTTGGAGCCGACTGCCTGGAATCCCTTCCCTGATTGCTTATCCAGCCCTGCTTTCAAGTACTCATCTTCAACTATTGATGTACCCCCAAAGAAGATACTAGATGCCTGGAGTACAGATGAGGCAGGAGGAAACGGTAGATCGAAGCATGTGGAGACAAGCACAACAAATATATGTGCTGATTCGTTCGCTGCTTCTTCAAAAGCAAAAGTATCTCATATCATCAAGGGCGAAAGCAAAGGTATCTCATATCATGCTTTTTCCCTATCTTTTCCTTTGCCCTTGTTCTCACCTGCCAATACAAGGACAGAGAAAGCAATATGTCGGAACCTCCACTCAAGCTTGCCCTGCCACCAAGAAGTGATGGTCCATTCAAATGCAAGGTTTGCATTCCACTCCTGTATCAGAGGACAAATACTACAAGAGAAGATGCCAAACCTGCATAAGGAAATACCACTTCTGCAAGGGGAGCAAGTAAGGCAAGTGAAAATGATACATCGAAGCATGTGGAGACAAGCACAACAAATATATGTGCTGATTCATTCGCTGCTTCTTCAAAAGCAAAAGTATCTCATATCATCAAGGGCGAAAGCAAATCGTTGCTCTCGAGTGCTCGTCTTCAACTGTTGGTGAGTCTTGAATTCCCTCAGCGCATACTTCAGGATAGGCGACGGAGTGTCGGCTTTTTGCACTGAAGCTGCCAAGCATAGATGAATTGCTGAGAAGTGATGCCTTGAAAGACCATTTAAAGGCAAAGGGTTGCACACCACCTCGGCTATGTAAAAGAAACAAGCAGAGAAGAATGCGGTACAAGGAGCTGGAACAAACTGCTGGAGCACGACGCCTTCCCCTGTACCACCATCCAGACAGAAGAGTTTAAGTCAAATCCAAGCTCGACATCATTGTTCTAATCAAAGAGCTCGAGAAGCCTCAACAACCCTCCGCTGGCGTCGTCACCAAAGAGCGGCACCACTTGCAAAAGTGAAAAAAAAAATAAAAAAAAGACGTCGTTAAATCGTCAACACTTCTTCAAAAAGCAAAAGTATCTCATATCATGCTTTCTCCATGTCCTTTCCTTTGTCCTTATTCTTACTCGCAGGGCAAAGAGAAAGAGAGTAATCAGCCGGCACTTGGAGTCAGTCTTCCGATCTGGAACCGACTACCTGGAATCTATTCCCTGGTTGCTTACCTAGCGTTGCTCTCGAGTAGTCATCTTCAACGGTTGATACACTTCCAGAGAAGGGACCACATCTGCTTGGAGAACAGCTAAGACGAGTGACAATGAAACATCAATCTTGTGGATCGTCAGCAAACGCAACAACTGCATATGCTGAGTCATCCTCTAACCCTCTTCAATATGAATTGGAAAGATTGAACAAAGAAACAGGTCATCACCTCCACCTCGTGCTTGCCTGCCATGTGTCTGAATCCTGAAACCGCTCATGGTCCTATTTTCACTCAAGATCAAGCCTCGATGGCCCTTGAAGAAATCACAAGTCCGATTCAAAATCAAGTGTTCACCACCCTTGAATCAAATTAAACTCCAGATAAAAGGAGTAAGTTCAGACCTTCGGGGGAGACCAAAACGGCACCAAAGCTCCTCGTTCGCATGAGCCTAAAAGGTGACAACCAAACACTCCTTGCCTGCACGAGCTGAAACTGCAAACGGCACCAAACGCTCCTTGCCTGCACGAGTTGAAACTGCAAATGGCACCAAATGCTCCTTGCCCGCACGAGCTGAGACTGCAAACGGCACAAAAGCTCCTCGTTCTCACGAGCCTAAAATGTGACAACCACGCTCCTTGCCTGCACAAGCTGAAACTGTAAATGGCACCAAACGCTCCTTGCCTGCCATGTGTCTGAATCCTGAAACCGCTCATGGTCCTATTTTCACTCAAGATCAAGCCTCGATGGCCCTTGAAGAAATCACAAGCCCGATTCAAAATCAAGTGTTCTCCACCCTTGAATCAAATTCAACTCCAGATAAAAGGAGTAAGTT